>NW_028269999.1:17500-248805 GCF_054644295.1 Miniopterus natalensis | reverse complement strand
GTTTGAATCCCACCCGCTCCCCTTCACTCGGGTGGAGGTAGATTCAGAACGGACGTATTTCATAGATAATATGGGAAAGTAGCAGAAAAAAAAGGCAGAATAGAGATATCAAGAGTGGGAAATGAGAAATCGATTTGGAAAGCAGAGGAGAACCATTGAAAACCTGTTGGAAGTGTGCACGCGCAGTTCAAAATAAGGCTTTCTACTTACGAAGTCCGGTTGGGGGGTGTGTGGTCTTTTAACAAACCAAGATGGCAACGCTCATCCATCCAAATAAATATTTTGCATTTCCAACATCTGCAGACTAGCTTATCTTAGCAAAATATATGGATCCCTGGAAGGTGTGCCCAAATCCATTTTAAACTTTTATTTTGGATGTACCAGAAAATCCTGTTTGTGACTCTGTCGTGAAGGATTTGGAATCTGATCCAATTTTGTTTAAAGGCCCAAGTGTTGAATGTTCTTTAAATTTCACAAATTATGTGTGGAAGAGTGTGAGTAAATGCTAACATTTAAATAATGATCCAGATTCATGGTGGTATAGAAATTAATCCTGGCCCTGGCCGGTTTGGCTCAGCGGTTAGAGTACTGGTCGGGGCTCCGACTGAAAGGTCGCGGTTTCCGTTCCTGCTCAAGGACACGTACCTCAGCTGCAGGTTCACTCCCCAGCCCCAGTTCAGGCTCGTACTGAAGGCAAGCAATTGATGTTTCTTCTCTTCTCTCTCTCTTCCTTCCTTCCACTCTCTAAAAGTCAATGGAAAAAAATATCCTCAGGTGAGGTTTTAAAAAAAGATACAAAAGAAGTTACTCCTGAAATGCTCTACTCTGTCTTTGATGAACCTGTGGATTTAGGCACATTCAGTCTTGGAGAGAACAGACAGAGCTTGGCGCCATGTACTGAGATGCTGTCCTTCCTGGGGTTGGGTCCAGAGGCTCACAGAAGACCCCAAATAACAGTTCGTTCCTGGAATTGCTGGAATTGACAAATCCAGATTGAGTAGCGTGTTTTTCTGGGCATGATTTATCCTTGCTTTAACCATGGCCATCTGAGGTTGTGAGTTATGCTGTGTGTGTAACTGGCTTGGTTTATTAATCCCACAACTGGAGACTCTACTACTGATTTAATATTTACTGAGCACCCAAAATATGTCAAACACAGTACAAGCCCCAGCTTGAAGAGCTTCACAAAGTGAGTCAGCCGCACATGCATCTTATACACATAGCAAAGGCATCAACGCATGAAGGAAAATCAATGGAGGCACTGCCTTGGGGAACAGGTGCTCCTGACCTCTCATCTGTGGGGAAGGGACCCTGGGCTCACTCCCAGATCTTTGCCTGGGTCCCCTTGACGTCAGTTCTGTGACTTGCCTTTGCAAGACTGCTTGATGTTCAGGAATGCAAGCCACAGGACAGAGGTGGTTAACTGGCCCACCTGAGAAGATAAACCTGGAACTCAGCACCCCCTCTAGAGGAGCAGGCTGAAAATCCACAAGAACAAAATTCAGGAAGGTTACATCAATCGGAATACTGTTACCTTAGCACCCCTCACAGTTGCTAATTCCAGGTAACTGTTGCCAACACATATTGAAACACTCCCCAGCCGATTTAGTGAGCTGCATCTATTGATTGACTGCCAAAAGTGAGACCTGGTGACAATGCTTGCAAAGCGGATTACAGACCCTCCCGTCAGCCTCGGAGAGGGCTGCTGCCAAGTGCCAGACTGGCTCAGTTCCCAGCTCTATGGCCCGTATGGCTCCTTGCAGGAGAGGATTGGATGCTCCGTATTACCTAAAGTGGATTATATTAAATAAAATTTTCTACTTTCAACCCTGTGTGGATTTCTCTAGGACTCACTTCTGATAGACTTTTTTAAAGTTAGTTTTTTCGTAACATTTTAAAAAGATATGTTCTTAAATTGTTTAGAACAATTTTTTTAAATATATATTTTTATGTGTTTTAGGGGGAGAGGGAGGGAAATGGAGAGAGAGAGAGAAACATCAATGAGAAAGAGACATCCATCGGCTGCCTTCTGCATGCAGCCTAGTTGGGATCGAGCCTGCAACCTGGGCATGTGCCCTGACTGAGAATCAAACTGGCGACCTCTCCGTGCATGGGACAGCACTCACCCAACTGAGCCACACCGGCCAGTGCTAAAGTTAGGTTTATAGCCAAACTAGTCCCAAAGAGATTTCACATAAGGTAAGAATTAATTAGTTGCTATTCATTTGCCAATTTGCTTAGTTTGTAAAAATGTTTATAAACAGCATAATTCTCCAACCTCATTGGGCTCTCCATAAAATCCATATAAATATTAAAAAGGTTAAGTTGTAAGCATGATAGAAACAGGTGGCAGCTTTTCTAGTAATTATTGGGATACCTTCTTCTCACAGTTGATATAGACTTACTTACATCAAGCTACTCAGGGAACACTTCAATTTTTGGATTTGGAATAATCCGTAGTGTATAACTTTATAATGCAGTTGATCTGACTGGACTCACGCAGTGCCTTACACATAGAAGACACGTAAGGAAATTGTTGAAAGCATACCTATATATTCCTGATGACAACGAGTTGTCTCTACGTGATTCATCAGGTATTCTCTGAAGGCTTAAAAGAGTTTTCCCCAAGTAACTCACTGTCAGAATTCAACTTCAAATTCTTAACACCCGTGACAGGTACAATGACAGCTTCACTCAGGTGTTTCTGAGACTAATTAAAAAGAGGATACTGCTTACCCTGGCCAATGTGGCTCAGTTGGTTGGAGGGTCATCCTGTCCACCAAAAGGTCACAGGTTCAACTCCCGTCAGGGCACGTACCCAGACTGCAGGTTAGAGCCGCAGTAGGGGCATGTACAGGAGGCAACTGGCCGATGTCTCTTTCACACATTGATGTTTCTCTCTCCCTCTCCCTTCCTCTCTCTCTAAAGCCAATTTTAAAAATTATAAAGTTGAATCTTGAACGTATATTCAAACCAACGAAAATGCTTTGAAAAGCCCTTATGCCCAGGCCCATCTCAAATCGACTGGACTCTCTGAGGACAGGGCCTAGTCAGTGATGTTATCTGGAAGCTCCCCAGGTGATTCTAGGAGCAACCAGAGCTAAGAAGCAGTGAATTTAACCTGGCAACAAAGAGACCACAATCAATCATATTTCTCCCCAACAAATCCCATCCTTTCCCCATCGCCCCCACTCTCCACACATACCCCGAGAATGCTCTAAGGAAACATGGGGTGTGTGGCCTTGAGCCTCCCGGTAATGGCGCTGCTGGAAGCGCAGGAGCCGGTCCCTGGGATGCCACAGGGCTGATCTGACAGCTGCCTATCAGGTATCATTGCCTAAGACTCCTGCTCTCACTGCCCAGTCACTGTTGCAACATCAATGTGGAAACCCCTGTCCCTGGGCACTTGTCCTCATTGACAGAACTCTCAGGAGGTTACGGTGAGAATTATCAGCCTGGTATCACAGCCCAACAGTCTTCACCTGTTCCCTTAACCATGGGATTGGAATTACGTGTTCTGTGCATCCTGGGGAGTGACAGTTTATTTTTCTCTTTTGACCTTAAGTAAGCTTCTCCCGGTCCTTGTATTCGGAGTTGATCGTGTCCCCGGTGTGTCGCTACAGAGCAGGTGGCGAGCACTTGTAAGACCACCGCCGTGGGTCTGCTGCGACCGAGCAATTAGACGATGCAGGAGAACGCTGTAGCTCACAGATTACACCGAGTTTCAGAAAAGCAAATACCTGAGCGCCCACCTTGTGGCAAACACTGGGTGCGCACACACAAACATACCCACAGGTAGGACGTCTGTCCTATGCACAGCTGTATGTCCCCTTAAGTGACTGGTACCTTTTCCACTTTATTCCTATTTAATCTCTTCATTGACTAATTTATCTCATCATTTTCAAATACAATTGGGGGTAAGGAGAGGAAAAACAATAGCAAGACCTTCTTGAAGGTGACTTGCAAGTCTTTTGCAGTATAAATGCAAGTGGATTTCAAATGAAAACCCCCTTTGATGAATCAAGGCCTTATTCAGGAAACGCTAACATCCTAGATGTCGATTGGTAATACACGCGTCCCCGGAATTCTAGAAACAAACGGGTTCCAGTCAGCTGAGCGATATCAGGTATTATATCCGAGTTGCAAACTTTTAAAAAGGCAAACCGACAGTCTTTACGTCCTACCTCATTGCCCCTTCTCGTCTCACCCAGTGGCAAACAGAAGGAAAAGCAAGGAAGGCGGCCACGCTTCAGAAACACTGTTTGAAAACCAGAGAAAGAGCTTTGCTTGACCATTAAAGCACAAATAGAAAATAGTAAATCTCCTTCCCTCCCCCTGGCCTCCTCCAAGCAAAGCACTAGCAGCAAAGCCCATGTAAGGTTTGACAAATACTCAAGGACAAGGCAGGGTGGCTGAGTAAGAGGGCTGGGCTGCGTGTTCAGCCCGTGTTGGCTTAGATCTGGTTCTGGGAAGAGGTTCCCCGGTCCAGCCTCGCGGGCACCCTCGGAGACCAGAGAGGGGGGTGGAGGGGCATCAGATGAGGCAGGCCTAGGTGCAGAGGCATCAGATGACCACGCTGAGTGTCATGCTCTGGTCCTGGGGCGGGATCCTGCGGGACCAGCGAGCAAGAGATTGCCCAGCTGCTCGCAAAACCTTGCGTGCTCAGCAGGGCCCCCTGGCGCCGGGGCCCGGTACTGCAGCGCCCCCTTGCATCAGGCCCCTGCACAGCAGCAGCGACTTGCATCATGCTCCGGTACTGCAGCGCCCCCTTGCATCAGGCCCCTGGACTGCAGCACCCCTGCACCGCAGAGCTCCCTTGCATCATGCCCCGGTACTGCAGCGCCCCCTGCACCACCCTCCATAACGCCGGACATGCCACAGTGCCCAGGGGCCGGGGCCTGTGAAAGAGCAAGGGCGGGGCCGAGATTCAGGGCATAGCCTCTAGACTCACTTGGATTGGAGCATTAAGAGTGAGGGAGAAAGGCAGGGGATGGGGTGTGAGGAAAGACCCAGAGTTTGGCAAGAAGTGGAGAGCCTCGTGGGTGACACAGGTGCGGGTGGCCCCAGGGACAGAGCAGTTGCAGGACACTGAAAAATGTGGGAGATGAGGCTCTGGCCCACCCAGTCTCTGGAGCAGGTGAAAGACATTCTATGGGTGGGATTGGGGGCAACAGATTGCAGGCGCCCGAAGCCGTGGAAGGAGCAGGGACTTGTGCGCCAGCGCCCCACCAGGAGCGCACGCTTGCGGGATCCTGCCGTCCTCAGACGGGGCCCGAGCTTGCAAGACTCCAGCAGAGGCGACCACGGCGTAGCCTTGGTGTGGGTCTGGCGCTCTCGGCCACAGTGAGATCTGCTACAGAGGTGCCGGGGGCGCCGGCAGTGCGCAGCTCAGCTGGGGAACGGCCATGAACTCGTGGAGATCCACGAGGAGGACAGGAAGCCGAAACAGCCACACACACACACACAGGGAAAGGGTGCAGGGCAAGGGCTGAGGGAGGACCCCTGGGTGGCAGAGGAAGGCGCTGTACACTAAGCGCTGCGATTCAGGGGCATAGGCCAAGGTCAGCGGCACGCTGCTGGGCACAGGAGAGGGTCCTGGAAGGCCAGGCGCTGGCCACTTTGCACAGGGTCCGTCTGCTGCTGCTGACCCAAAGGAAGCTGGTTGCTGGTGACTCCCTCCAAGACGTGGAGAGCACAGCCCACGACGAGCAGTGGCTTGCACACCCCAGGGGCCACAGGCCTGCCAACCACCCACCAGCGTGCTGCGAAACACCCTTTGCTCTGCGGCAGGAAGAATGACCCCAGCAGCCCAGCTGTGGACACTCAGCCAATCCTTGGAGCCCGCTCGCCCTTGCAGGGGGCCGAGGCACTAGTGGTGGCACTAGACGCGCTGATGCAGCACTCAGGCTCCACCAAAACTCCCGCTTCCCGATCCTCTTCCTCCACTCAAGCCAAACGCCTCCTTTGCCACGACGTGAGACCACAGGCACCTGCATGCTGCTGACCCAGCCCATTCCCTGGTGGCTCCGTCAGGCCACAGGACGTGCATCCAGCCAGGCTTTGGCTCGGCTGCACTTCAAGACTGCTTGTTATTAGTGTCATTTTAAGCCTAAGTAGACATCCGTCTCCCAGGAAGTAATCTTGATGTGTTATGAGTTCTGTTATTATGTCACAGAAAGGAAAAGCGGTTTGCTGGAGAAGCCTGGCGCAGGAAGCAAATGGGAATAAATAAGGGCGTGCTCTAAAGAAACAGTTATGGCCTTTGAAGGCGCTTACAAGGGCTGTCATTTCCCACCTGCGCCTGCGTTGAGTCTTGTAAGAAGCAGGAGGTCAGTGTGACCCCACGTTTGTTCTGCAAGGGCAGGGTCCCAGCAGGACTGGCGCCGCACAGGAACCTGCCTGCTGCACACCCAGCATGGCCAGGCCGCCCATCTGGCCGCCCTGGGGCAGGGGACGCTGCAGCCCTGTGCCTGCTACCCAGGTGCCTGGGCGAGCCTTGTAGTACGTGACCAAGGGCAACTGTGCTGTCCTGGGCTAGAGAAGGAGCCCAGCGCCTGCTTCTAACCCACAGCAGGTTTTACTTAATTTTTGTAGCTCAAAGGATTTTTTTTATTATTATATTACTTGGCAATAACTAATTGTGTGTGGTGAGAAAGAGTGTAGCTTTCCATTCATCATTAGATGCCGTTCCAGAAGGAAGAGATGAATTCATGGGTCGGTGAGTGGGGGGGGGGGGCAGGCTTGAGTCACCAGCAATGAAGGATAGGGTTTTTGAGAGCTGAAGGAGGGCAGGAGGGGATGCCTAAAAGACTCTGTCACCCGGCCCTCGGGGCTCAGCAGTTGAGCATCGACCTATGAACCAGAAGATCGTGGTTCAATTCCCAGTCGGGGCACATGTGTGGGTTGTGGAAGCCCCCAGTGTGGGGCATGCAGGAAGCATCAGATCAGTGACTCTCTCATCACTGATGTTTCTCTCCCTCTCTCCCTCTCTCTCTCTCTCTCTCTCTTTCCCTCCCTCCCTGTCTCTGAAATCAATAAAAACATATTTAAAATTAAAAAATAAAAAAAGACTGTTAAGTGCTTATTCTGGCTTAGGTGTCCGGGCTTCAACCCCAGACGTCACAATGAAACACACTTGACCTCTCCTTGTTAGGCCCCTCTTGCAAGCTCTCGAGGAGATTTGTCGCATAAAGGGCCCTGCAGAGATTCTGAGCAAACTCTTGTTACTCACCTCTGCTTGGAGTCACCTGTGAAACGTTCAGTTGTGTGAGCTCCAAGGGCCCACAGTGGACAGGAAGTGCAGTGACCGCAGCCCTCCACTTGTTGGGTGCAGTCCGCCCTCTGCAATGGAATTAGCCAGGGTGGCTCTCCAACGCGACTCACCGTAGAAGGACCCACGGGAAGATGGATGTTTGAATCCCACCCGCTCCCCTTCACTCGGGTGGAGGTAGATTCAGAACGGACGTATTTCATAGATAATATGGGAAAGTAGCAGAAAAAAAAGGCAGAATAGAGATATCAAGAGTGGGAAATGAGAAATCGATTTGGAAAGCAGAGGAGAACCATTGAAAACCTGTTGGAAGTGTGCACGCGCAGTTCAAAATAAGGCTTTCTACTTACGAAGTCCGGTTGGGGGTGTGTGGTCTTTTAACAAACCAAGATGGCAACGCTCATCCATCCAAATAAATATTTTGCATTTCCAACATCTGCAGACTAGCTTATCTTAGCAAAATATATGGATCCCTGGGAAGGTGTGCCCAAATCCATTTTAAACTTTTATTTTGGATGTACCAGAAAATCCTGTTTGTGACTCTGTCGTGAAGGATTTGGAATCTGATCCAATTTTGTTTAAAGGCCCAAGTGTTGAATGTTCTTTAAATTTCACAAATTATGTGTGGAAGAGTGTGAGTAAATGCTAACATTTAAATAATGATCCAGATTCATGGTGGTATAGAAATTAATCCTGGCCCTGGCCGGTTTGGCTCAGCGGTTAGAGTACTGGTCGGGGCTCCGACTGAAAGGTCGCGGTTCCGTTCCTGCTCAAGGACACGTACCTCAGCTGCAGGTTCACTCCCCAGCCCCAGTTCAGGCTCGTACTGAAGGCAAGCAATTGATGTTTCTCTCTCTTCTCTCTCTCTTCCTTCCTTCCACTCTCTAAAAGTCAATGGAAAAAAATATCCTCAGGTGAGGTTTTAAAAAAAGATACAAAAGAAGTTACTCCTGAAATGCTCTACTCTGTCTTTGATGAACCTGTGGATTTAGGCACATTCAGTCTTGGAGAGAACAGACAGAGCTTGGCGCCATGTACTGAGATGCTGTCCTTCCTGGGGTTGGGTCCAGAGGCTCACAGAAGACCCCAAATAACAGTTCGTTCCTGGAATTGCTGGAATTGACAAATCCAGATTGAGTAGCGTGTTTTTCTGGGCATGATTTATCCTTGCTTTAACCATGGCCATCTGAGGTTGTGAGTTATGCTGTGTGTGTAACTGGCTTGGTTTATTAATCCCACAACTGGAGACTCTACTACTGATTTAATATTTACTGAGCACCCAAAATATGTCAAACACAGTACAAGCCCCAGCTTGAAGAGCTTCACAAAGTGAGTCAGCCGCACATGCATCTTATACACATAGCAAAGGCATCAACGCATGAAGGAAAATCAATGGAGGCACTGCCTTGGGGAACAGGTGCTCCTGACCTCTCATCTGTGGGGAAGGGACCCTGGGCTCACTCCCAGATCTTTGCCTGGGTCCCCTTGACGTCAGTTCTGTGACTTGCCTTTGCAAGACTGCTTGATGTTCAGGAATGCAAGCCACAGGACAGAGGTGGTTAACTGGCCCACCTGAGAAGATAAACCTGGAACTCAGCACCCCCTCTAGAGGAGCAGGCTGAAAATCCACAAGAACAAAATTCAGGAAGGTTACATCAATCGGAATACTGTTACCTTAGCACCCCTCACAGTTGCTAATTCCAGGTAACTGTTGCCAACACATATTGAAACACTCCCCAGCCGATTTAGTGAGCTGCATCTATTGATTGACTGCCAAAAGTGAGACCTGGTGACAATGCTTGCAAAGCGGATTACAGACCCTCCCGTCAGCCTCGGAGAGGGCTGCTGCCAAGTGCCAGACTGGCTCAGTTCCCAGCTCTATGGCCCGTATGGCTCCTTGCAGGAGAGGATTGGATGCTCCGTATTACCTAAAGTGGATTATATTAAATAAAATTTTCTACTTTCAACCCTGTGTGGATTTCTCTAGGACTCACTTCTGATAGACTTTTTTAAAGTTAGTTTTTTCGTAACATTTTAAAAAGATATGTTCTTAAATTGTTTAGAACAATTTTTTTAAATATATATTTTTATGTGTTTTAGGGGGAGAGGGAGGGAAATGGAGAGAGAGAGAGAAACATCAATGAGAAAGAGACATCCATCGGCTGCCTTCTGCATGCAGCCTAGTTGGGATCGAGCCTGCAACCTGGGCATGTGCCCTGACTGAGAATCAAACTGGCGACCTCTCCGTGCATGGGACAGCACTCACCCAACTGAGCCACACCGGCCAGTGCTAAAGTTAGGTTTATAGCCAAACTAGTCCCAAAGAGATTTCACATAAGGTAAGAATTAATTAGTTGCTATTCATTTGCCAATTTGCTTAGTTTGTAAAAATGTTTATAAACAGCATAATTCTCCAACCTCATTGGGCTCTCCATAAAATCCATATAAATATTAAAAAGGTTAAGTTGTAAGCATGATAGAAACAGGTGGCAGCTTTTCTAGTAATTATTGGGATACCTTCTTCTCACAGTTGATATAGACTTACTTACATCAAGCTACTCAGGGAACACTTCAATTTTTGGATTTGGAATAATCCGTAGTGTATAACTTTATAATGCAGTTGATCTGACTGGACTCACGCAGTGCCTTACACATAGAAGACACGTAAGGAAATTGTTGAAAGCATACCTATATATTCCTGATGACAACGAGTTGTCTCTACGTGATTCATCAGGTATTCTCTGAAGGCTTAAAAGAGTTTTCCCCAAGTAACTCACTGTCAGAATTCAACTTCAAATTCTTAACACCCGTGACAGGTACAATGACAGCTTCACTCAGGTGTTTCTGAGACTAATTAAAAAGAGGATACTGCTTACCCTGGCCAATGTGGCTCAGTTGGTTGGAGGGTCATCCTGTCCACCAAAAGGTCACAGGTTCAACTCCCGTCAGGGCACGTACCCAGACTGCAGGTTAGAGCCGCAGTAGGGGCATGTACAGGAGGCAACTGGCCGATGTCTCTTTCACACATTGATGTTTCTCTCTCCCTCTCCCTTCCTCTCTCTCTAAAGCCAATTTTAAAAATTATAAAGTTGAATCTTGAACGTATATTCAAACCAACGAAAATGCTTTGAAAAGCCCTTATGCCCAGGCCCATCTCAAATCGACTGGACTCTCTGAGGACAGGGCCTAGTCAGTGATGTTATCTGGAAGCTCCCCAGGTGATTCTAGGAGCAACCAGAGCTAAGAAGCAGTGAATTTAACCTGGCAACAAAGAGACCACAATCAATCATATTTCTCCCCAACAAATCCCATCCTTTCCCCATCGCCCCCACTCTCCACACATACCCCGAGAATGCTCTAAGGAAACATGGGGTGTGTGGCCTTGAGCCTCCCGGTAATGGCGCTGCTGGAAGCGCAGGAGCCGGTCCCTGGGATGCCACAGGGCTGATCTGACAGCTGCCTATCAGGTATCATTGCCTAAGACTCCTGCTCTCACTGCCCAGTCACTGTTGCAACATCAATGTGGAAACCCCTGTCCCTGGGCACTTGTCCTCATTGACAGAACTCTCAGGAGGTTACGGTGAGAATTATCAGCCTGGTATCACAGCCCAACAGTCTTCACCTGTTCCCTTAACCATGGGATTGGAATTACGTGTTCTGTGCATCCTGGGGAGTGACAGTTTATTTTTCTCTTTTGACCTTAAGTAAGCTTCTCCCGGTCCTTGTATTCGGAGTTGATCGTGTCCCCGGTGTGTCGCTACAGAGCAGGTGGCGAGCACTTGTAAGACCACCGCCGTGGGTCTGCTGCGACCGAGCAATTAGACGATGCAGGAGAACGCTGTAGCTCACAGATTACACCGAGTTTCAGAAAAGCAAATACCTGAGCGCCCACCTTGTGGCAAACACTGGGTGCGCACACACAAACATACCCACAGGTAGGACGTCTGTCCTATGCACAGCTGTATGTCCCCTTAAGTGACTGGTACCTTTTCCACTTTATTCCTATTTAATCTCTTCATTGACTAATTTATCTCATCATTTTCAAATACAATTGGGGGTAAGGAGAGGAAAAACAATAGCAAGACCTTCTTGAAGGTGACTTGCAAGTCTTTTGCAGTATAAATGCAAGTGGATTTCAAATGAAAACCCCCTTTGATGAATCAAGGCCTTATTCAGGAAACGCTAACATCCTAGATGTCGATTGGTAATACACGCGTCCCCGGAATTCTAGAAACAAACGGGTTCCAGTCAGCTGAGCGATATCAGGTATTATATCCGAGTTGCAAACTTTTAAAAAGGCAAACCGACAGTCTTTACGTCCTACCTCATTGCCCCTTCTCGTCTCACCCAGTGGCAAACAGAAGGAAAAGCAAGGAAGGCGGCCACGCTTCAGAAACACTGTTTGAAAACCAGAGAAAGAGCTTTGCTTGACCATTAAAGCACAAATAGAAAATAGTAAATCTCCTTCCCTCCCCCTGGCCTCCTCCAAGCAAAGCACTAGCAGCAAAGCCCATGTAAGGTTTGACAAATACTCAAGGACAAGGCAGGGCGGCTGAGTAAGAGGGCTGGGCTGCGTGTTCAGCCCGTGTTGGCTTAGATCTGGTTCTGGGAAGAGGTTCCCCGGTCCAGCCTCGCGGGCACCCTCGGAGACCAGAGAGGGGGGTGGAGGGGCATCAGATGAGGCAGGCCTAGGTGCAGAGGCATCAGATGACCACGCTGAGTGTCATGCTCTGGTCCTGGGGCGGGATCCTGCGGGACCAGCGAGCAAGAGATTGCCCAGCTGCTCGCAAAACCTTGCGTGCTCAGCAGGGCCCCCTGGCGCCGGGGCCCGGTACTGCAGCGCCCCCTTGCATCAGGCCCCTGCACAGCAGCAGCGACTTGCATCATGCTCCGGTACTGCAGCGCCCCCTTGCATCAGGCCCCTGGACTGCAGCACCCCTGCACCGCAGAGCTCCCTTGCATCATGCCCCGGTACTGCAGCGCCCCCTGCACCACCCTCCATAACGCCGGACATGCCACAGTGCCCAGGGGCCGGGGCCTGTGAAAGAGCAAGGGCGGGGCCGAGATTCAGGGCATAGCCTCTAGACTCACTTGGATTGGAGCATTAAGAGTGAGGGAGAAAGGCAGGGGATGGGGTGTGAGGAAAGACCCAGAGTTTGGCAAGAAGTGGAGAGCCTCGTGGGTGACACAGGTGCGGGTGGCCCCAGGGACAGAGCAGTTGCAGGACACTGAAAAATGTGGGAGATGAGGCTCTGGCCCACCCAGTCTCTGGAGCAGGTGAAAGACATTCTATGGGTGGGATTGGGGGCAACAGATTGCAGGCGCCCGAAGCCGTGGAAGGAGCAGGGACTTGTGCGCCAGCGCCCCACCAGGAGCGCACGCTTGCGGGATCCTGCCGTCCTCAGACGGGGCCCGAGCTTGCAAGACTCCAGCAGAGGCGACCACGGCGTAGCCTTGGTGTGGGTCTGGCGCTCTCGGCCACAGTGAGATCTGCTACAGAGGTGCCGGGGGCGCCGGCAGTGCGCAGCTCAGCTGGGGAACGGCCATGAACTCGTGGAGATCCACGAGGAGGACAGGAAGCCGAAACAGCCACACACACACACACAGGGAAAGGGTGCAGGGCAAGGGCTGAGGGAGGACCCCTGGGTGGCAGAGGAAGGCGCTGTACACTAAGCGCTGCGATTCAGGGGCATAGGCCAAGGTCAGCGGCACGCTGCTGGGCACAGGAGAGGGTCCTGGAAGGCCAGGCGCTGGCCACTTTGCACAGGGTCCGTCTGCTGCTGCTGACCCAAAGGAAGCTGGTTGCTGGTGACTCCCTCCAAGACGTGGAGAGCACAGCCCACGACGAGCAGTGGCTTGCACACCCCAGGGGCCACAGGCCTGCCAACCACCCACCAGCGTGCTGCGAAACACCCTTTGCTCTGCGGCAGGAAGAATGACCCCAGCAGCCCAGCTGTGGACACTCAGCCAATCCTTGGAGCCCGCTCGCCCTTGCAGGGGGCCGAGGCACTAGTGGTGGCACTAGACGCGCTGATGCAGCACTCAGGCTCCACCAAAACTCCCGCTTCCCGATCCTCTTCCTCCACTCAAGCCAAACGCCTCCTTTGCCACGACGTGAGACCACAGGCACCTGCATGCTGCTGACCCAGCCCATTCCCTGGTGGCTCCGTCAGGCCACAGGACGTGCATCCAGCCAGGCTTTGGCTCGGCTGCACTTCAAGACTGCTTGTTATTAGTGTCATTTTAAGCCTAAGTAGACATCCGTCTCCCAGGAAGTAATCTTGATGTGTTATGAGTTCTGTTATTATGTCACAGAAAGGAAAAGCGGTTTGCTGGAGAAGCCTGGCGCAGGAAGCAAATGGGAATAAATAAGGGCGTGCTCTAAAGAAACAGTTATGGCCTTTGAAGGCGCTTACAAGGGCTGTCATTTCCCACCTGCGCCTGCGTTGAGTCTTGTAAGAAGCAGGAGGTCAGTGTGACCCCACGTTTGTTCTGCAAGGGCAGGGTCCCAGCAGGACTGGCGCCGCACAGGAACCTGCCTGCTGCACACCCAGCATGGCCAGGCCGCCCATCTGGCCGCCCTGGGGCAGGGGACGCTGCAGCCCTGTGCCTGCTACCCAGGTGCCTGGGCGAGCCTTGTAGTACGTGACCAAGGGCAACTGTGCTGTCCTGGGCTAGAGAAGGAGCCCAGCGCCTGCTTCTAACCCACAGCAGGTTTTACTTAATTTTTGTAGCTCAAAGGATTTTTTTTATTATTATATTACTTGGCAATAACTAATTGTGTGTGGTGAGAAAGAGTGTAGCTTTCCATTCATCATTAGATGCCGTTCCAGAAGGAAGAGATGAATTCATGGGTCGGTGAGTGGGGGGGGGGGCAGGCTTGAGTCACCAGCAATGAAGGATAGGGTTTTTGAGAGCTGAAGGAGGGCAGGAGGGGATGCCTAAAAGACTCTGTCACCCGGCCCTCGGGGCTCAGCAGTTGAGCATCGACCTATGAACCAGAAGATCGTGGTTCAATTCCCAGTCGGGGCACATGTGTGGGTTGTGGAAGCCCCCAGTGTGGGGCATGCAGGAAGCATCAGATCAGTGACTCTCTCATCACTGATGTTTCTCTCCCTCTCTCCCTCTCTCTCTCTCTCTCTCTCTTTCCCTCCCTCCCTGTCTCTGAAATCAATAAAAACATATTTAAAATTAAAAAATAAAAAAAGACTGTTAAGTGCTTATTCTGGCTTAGGTGTCCGGGCTTCAACCCCAGACGTCACAATGAAACACACTTGACCTCTCCTTGTTAGGCCCCTCTTGCAAGCTCTCGAGGAGATTTGTCGCATAAAGGGCCCTGCAGAGATTCTGAGCAAACTCTTGTTACTCACCTCTGCTTGGAGTCACCTGTGAAACGTTCAGTTGTGTGAGCTCCAAGGGCCCACAGTGGACAGGAAGTGCAGTGACCGCAGCCCTCCACTTGTTGGGTGCAGTCCGCCCTCTGCAATGGAATTAGCCAGGGTGGCTCTCCAACGCGACTCACCGTAGAAGGACCCACGGGAAGATGGATGTTTGAATCCCACCCGCTCCCCTTCACTCGGGTGGAGGTAGATTCAGAACGGACGTATTTCATAGATAATATGGGAAAGTAGCAGAAAAAAAAGGCAGAATAGAGATATCAAGAGTGGGAAATGAGAAATCGATTTGGAAAGCAGAGGAGAACCATTGAAAACCTGTTGGAAGTGTGCACGCGCAGTTCAAAATAAGGCTTTCTACTTACGAAGTCCGGTTGGGGGTGTGTGGTCTTTTAACAAACCAAGATGGCAACGCTCATCCATCCAAATAAATATTTTGCATTTCCAACATCTGCAGACTAGCTTATCTTAGCAAAATATATGGATCCCTGGGAAGGTGTGCCCAAATCCATTTTAAACTTTTATTTTGGATGTACCAGAAAATCCTGTTTGTGACTCTGTCGTGAAGGATTTGGAATCTGATCCAATTTTGTTTAAAGGCCCAAGTGTTGAATGTTCTTTAAATTTCACAAATTATGTGTGGAAGAGTGTGAGTAAATGCTAACATTTAAATAATGATCCAGATTCATGGTGGTATAGAAATTAATCCTGGCCCTGGCCGGTTTGGCTCAGCGGTTAGAGTACTGGTCGGGGCTCCGACTGAAAGGTCGCGGTTCCGTTCCTGCTCAAGGACACGTACCTCAGCTGCAGGTTCACTCCCCAGCCCCAGTTCAGGCTCGTACTGAAGGCAAGCAATTGATGTTTCTCTCTCTTCTCTCTCTCTTCCTTCCTTCCACTCTCTAAAAGTCAATGGAAAAAAATATCCTCAGGTGAGGTTTTAAAAAAAGATACAAAAGAAGTTACTCCTGAAATGCTCTACTCTGTCTTTGATGAACCTGTGGATTTAGGCACATTCAGTCTTGGAGAGAACAGACAGAGCTTGGCGCCATGTACTGAGATGCTGTCCTTCCTGGGGTTGGGTCCAGAGGCTCACAGAAGACCCCAAATAACAGTTCGTTCCTGGAATTGCTGGAATTGACAAATCCAGATTGAGTAGCGTGTTTTTCTGGGCATGATTTATCCTTGCTTTAACCATGGCCATCTGAGGTTGTGAGTTATGCTGTGTGTGTAACTGGCTTGGTTTATTAATCCCACAACTGGAGACTCTACTACTGATTTAATATTTACTGAGCACCCAAAATATGTCAAACACAGTACAAGCCCCAGCTTGAAGAGCTTCACAAAGTGAGTCAGCCGCACATGCATCTTATACACATAGCAAAGGCATCAACGCATGAAGGAAAATCAATGGAGGCACTGCCTTGGGGAACAGGTGCTCCTGACCTCTCATCTGTGGGGAAGGGACCCTGGGCTCACTCCCAGATCTTTGCCTGGGTCCCCTTGACGTCAGTTCTGTGACTTGCCTTTGCAAGACTGCTTGATGTTCAGGAATGCAAGCCACAGGACAGAGGTGGTTAACTGGCCCACCTGAGAAGATAAACCTGGAACTCAGCACCCCCTCTAGAGGAGCAGGCTGAAAATCCACAAGAACAAAATTCAGGAAGGTTACATCAATCGGAATACTGTTACCTTAGCACCCCTCACAGTTGCTAATTCCAGGTAACTGTTGCCAACACATATTGAAACACTCCCCAGCCGATTTAGTGAGCTGCATCTATTGATTGACTGCCAAAAGTGAGACCTGGTGACAATGCTTGCAAAGCGGATTACAGACCCTCCCGTCAGCCTCGGAGAGGGCTGCTGCCAAGTGCCAGACTGGCTCAGTTCCCAGCTCTATGGCCCGTATGGCTCCTTGCAGGAGAGGATTGGATGCTCCGTATTACCTAAAGTGGATTATATTAAATAAAATTTTCTACTTTCAACCCTGTGTGGATTTCTCTAGGACTCACTTCTGATAGACTTTTTTAAAGTTAGTTTTTTCGTAACATTTTAAAAAGATATGTTCTTAAATTGTTTAGAACAATTTTTTTAAATATATATTTTTATGTGTTTTAGGGGGAGAGGGAGGGAAATGGAGAGAGAGAGAGAAACATCAATGAGAAAGAGACATCCATCGGCTGCCTTCTGCATGCAGCCTAGTTGGGATCGAGCCTGCAACCTGGGCATGTGCCCTGACTGAGAATCAAACTGGCGACCTCTCCGTGCATGGGACAGCACTCACCCAACTGAGCCACACCGGCCAGTGCTAAAGTTAGGTTTATAGCCAAACTAGTCCCAAAGAGATTTCACATAAGGTAAGAATTAATTAGTTGCTATTCATTTGCCAATTTGCTTAGTTTGTAAAAATGTTTATAAACAGCATAATTCTCCAACCTCATTGGGCTCTCCATAAAATCCATATAAATATTAAAAAGGTTAAGTTGTAAGCATGATAGAAACAGGTGGCAGCTTTTCTAGTAATTATTGGGATACCTTCTTCTCACAGTTGATATAGACTTACTTACATCAAGCTACTCAGGGAACACTTCAATTTTTGGATTTGGAATAATCCGTAGTGTATAACTTTATAATGCAGTTGATCTGACTGGACTCACGCAGTGCCTTACACATAGAAGACACGTAAGGAAATTGTTGAAAGCATACCTATATATTCCTGATGACAACGAGTTGTCTCTACGTGATTCATCAGGTATTCTCTGAAGGCTTAAAAGAGTTTTCCCCAAGTAACTCACTGTCAGAATTCAACTTCAAATTCTTAACACCCGTGACAGGTACAATGACAGCTTCACTCAGGTGTTTCTGAGACTAATTAAAAAGAGGATACTGCTTACCCTGGCCAATGTGGCTCAGTTGGTTGGAGGGTCATCCTGTCCACCAAAAGGTCACAGGTTCAACTCCCGTCAGGGCACGTACCCAGACTGCAGGTTAGAGCCGCAGTAGGGGCATGTACAGGAGGCAACTGGCCGATGTCTCTTTCACACATTGATGTTTCTCTCTCCCTCTCCCTTCCTCTCTCTCTAAAGCCAATTTTAAAAATTATAAAGTTGAATCTTGAACGTATATTCAAACCAACGAAAATGCTTTGAAAAGCCCTTATGCCCAGGCCCATCTCAAATCGACTGGACTCTCTGAGGACAGGGCCTAGTCAGTGATGTTATCTGGAAGCTCCCCAGGTGATTCTAGGAGCAACCAGAGCTAAGAAGCAGTGAATTTAACCTGGCAACAAAGAGACCACAATCAATCATATTTCTCCCCAACAAATCCCATCCTTTCCCCATCGCCCCCACTCTCCACACATACCCCGAGAATGCTCTAAGGAAACATGGGGTGTGTGGCCTTGAGCCTCCCGGTAATGGCGCTGCTGGAAGCGCAGGAGCCGGTCCCTGGGATGCCACAGGGCTGATCTGACAGCTGCCTATCAGGTATCATTGCCTAAGACTCCTGCTCTCACTGCCCAGTCACTGTTGCAACATCAATGTGGAAACCCCTGTCCCTGGGCACTTGTCCTCATTGACAGAACTCTCAGGAGGTTACGGTGAGAATTATCAGCCTGGTATCACAGCCCAACAGTCTTCACCTGTTCCCTTAACCATGGGATTGGAATTACGTGTTCTGTGCATCCTGGGGAGTGACAGTTTATTTTTCTCTTTTGACCTTAAGTAAGCTTCTCCCGGTCCTTGTATTCGGAGTTGATCGTGTCCCCGGTGTGTCGCTACAGAGCAGGTGGCGAGCACTTGTAAGACCACCGCCGTGGGTCTGCTGCGACCGAGCAATTAGACGATGCAGGAGAACGCTGTAGCTCACAGATTACACCGAGTTTCAGAAAAGCAAATACCTGAGCGCCCACCTTGTGGCAAACACTGGGTGCGCACACACAAACATACCCACAGGTAGGACGTCTGTCCTATGCACAGCTGTATGTCCCCTTAAGTGACTGGTACCTTTTCCACTTTATTCCTATTTAATCTCTTCATTGACTAATTTATCTCATCATTTTCAAATACAATTGGGGGTAAGGAGAGGAAAAACAATAGCAAGACCTTCTTGAAGGTGACTTGCAAGTCTTTTGCAGTATAAATGCAAGTGGATTTCAAATGAAAACCCCCTTTGATGAATCAAGGCCTTATTCAGGAAACGCTAACATCCTAGATGTCGATTGGTAATACACGCGTCCCCGGAATTCTAGAAACAAACGGGTTCCAGTCAGCTGAGCGATATCAGGTATTATATCCGAGTTGCAAACTTTTAAAAAGGCAAACCGACAGTCTTTACGTCCTACTTCATTGCCCCTTCTCGTCTCACCCAGTGGCAAACAGAAGGAAAAGCAAGGAAGGCGGCCACGCTTCAGAAACACTGTTTGAAAACCAGAGAAAGAGCTTTGCTTGACCATTAAAGCACAAATAGAAAATAGTAAATCTCCTTCCCTCCCCCTGGCCTCCTCCAAGCAAAGCACTAGCAGCAAAGCCCATGTAAGGTTTGACAAATACTCAAGGACAAGGCAGGGCGGCTGAGTAAGAGGGCTGGGCTGCGTGTTCAGCCCGTGTTGGCTTAGATCTGGTTCTGGGAAGAGGTTCCCCGGTCCAGCCTCGCGGGCACCCTCGGAGACCAGAGAGGGGGGTGGAGGGGCATCAGATGAGGCAGGCCTAGGTGCAGAGGCATCAGATGACCACGCTGAGTGTCATGCTCTGGTCCTGGGGCGGGATCCTGCGGGACCAGCGAGCAAGAGATTGCCCAGCTGCTCGCAAAACCTTGCGTGCTCAGCAGGGCCCCCTGGCGCCGGGGCCCGGTACTGCAGCGCCCCCTTGCATCAGGCCCCTGCACAGCAGCAGCGACTTGCATCATGCTCCGGTACTGCAGCGCCCCCTTGCATCAGGCCCCTGGACTGCAGCACCCCTGCACCGCAGAGCTCCCTTGCATCATGCCCCGGTACTGCAGCGCCCCCTGCACCACCCTCCATAACGCCGGACATGCCACAGTGCCCAGGGGCCGGGGCCTGTGAAAGAGCAAGGGCGGGGCCGAGATTCAGGGCATAGCCTCTAGACTCACTTGGATTGGAGCATTAAGAGTGAGGGAGAAAGGCAGGGGATGGGGTGTGAGGAAAGACCCAGAGTTTGGCAAGAAGTGGAGAGCCTCGTGGGTGACACAGGTGCGGGTGGCCCCAGGGACAGAGCAGTTGCAGGACACTGAAAAATGTGGGAGATGAGGCTCTGGCCCACCCAGTCTCTGGAGCAGGTGAAAGACATTCTATGGGTGGGATTGGGGGCAACAGATTGCAGGCGCCCGAAGCCGTGGAAGGAGCAGGGACTTGTGCGCCAGCGCCCCACCAGGAGCGCACGCTTGCGGGATCCTGCCGTCCTCAGACGGGGCCCGAGCTTGCAAGACTCCAGCAGAGGCGACCACGGCGTAGCCTTGGTGTGGGTCTGGCGCTCTCGGCCACAGTGAGATCTGCTACAGAGGTGCCGGGGGCGCCGGCAGTGCGCAGCTCAGCTGGGGAACGGCCATGAACTCGTGGAGATCCACGAGGAGGACAGGAAGCCGAAACAGCCACACACACACACACAGGGAAAGGGTGCAGGGCAAGGGCTGAGGGAGGACCCCTGGGTGGCAGAGGAAGGCGCTGTACACTAAGCGCTGCGATTCAGGGGCATAGGCCAAGGTCAGCGGCACGCTGCTGGGCACAGGAGAGGGTCCTGGAAGGCCAGGCGCTGGCCACTTTGCACAGGGTCCGTCTGCTGCTGCTGACCCAAAGGAAGCTGGTTGCTGGTGACTCCCTCCAAGACGTGGAGAGCACAGCCCACGACGAGCAGTGGCTTGCACACCCCAGGGGCCACAGGCCTGCCAACCACCCACCAGCGTGCTGCGAAACACCCTTTGCTCTGCGGCAGGAAGAATGACCCCAGCAGCCCAGCTGTGGACACTCAGCCAATCCTTGGAGCCCGCTCGCCCTTGCAGGGGGCCGAGGCACTAGTGGTGGCACTAGACGCGCTGATGCAGCACTCAGGCTCCACCAAAACTCCCGCTTCCCGATCCTCTTCCTCCACTCAAGCCAAACGCCTCCTTTGCCACGACGTGAGACCACAGGCACCTGCATGCTGCTGACCCAGCCCATTCCCTGGTGGCTCCGTCAGGCCACAGGACGTGCATCCAGCCAGGCTTTGGCTCGGCTGCACTTCAAGACTGCTTGTTATTAGTGTCATTTTAAGCCTAAGTAGACATCCGTCTCCCAGGAAGTAATCTTGATGTGTTATGAGTTCTGTTATTATGTCACAGAAAGGAAAAGCGGTTTGCTGGAGAAGCCTGGCGCAGGAAGCAAATGGGAATAAATAAGGGCGTGCTCTAAAGAAACAGTTATGGCCTTTGAAGGCGCTTACAAGGGCTGTCATTTCCCACCTGCGCCTGCGTTGAGTCTTGTAAGAAGCAGGAGGTCAGTGTGACCCCACGTTTGTTCTGCAAGGGCAGGGTCCCAGCAGGACTGGCGCCGCACAGGAACCTGCCTGCTGCACACCCAGCATGGCCAGGCCGCCCATCTGGCCGCCCTGGGGCAGGGGACGCTGCAGCCCTGTGCCTGCTACCCAGGTGCCTGGGCGAGCCTTGTAGTACGTGACCAAGGGCAACTGTGCTGTCCTGGGCTAGAGAAGGAGCCCAGCGCCTGCTTCTAACCCACAGCAGGTTTTACTTAATTTTTGTAGCTCAAAGGATTTTTTTTATTATTATATTACTTGGCAATAACTAATTGTGTGTGGTGAGAAAGAGTGTAGCTTTCCATTCATCATTAGATGCCGTTCCAGAAGGAAGAGATGAATTCATGGGTCGGTGAGTGGGGGGGGGGGGCAGGCTTGAGTCACCAGCAATGAAGGATAGGGTTTTTGAGAGCTGAAGGAGGGCAGGAGGGGATGCCTAAAAGACTCTGTCACCCGGCCCTCGGGGCTCAGCAGTTGAGCATCGACCTATGAACCAGAAGATCGTGGTTCAATTCCCAGTCGGGGCACATGTGTGGGTTGTGGAAGCCCCCAGTGTGGGGCATGCAGGAAGCATCAGATCAGTGACTCTCTCATCACTGATGTTTCTCTCCCTCTCTCCCTCTCTCTCTCTCTCTCTCTCTTTCCCTCCCTCCCTGTCTCTGAAATCAATAAAAACATATTTAAAATTAAAAAATAAAAAAAGACTGTTAAGTGCTTATTCTGGCTTAGGTGTCCGGGCTTCAACCCCAGACGTCACAATGAAACACACTTGACCTCTCCTTGTTAGGCCCCTCTTGCAAGCTCTCGAGGAGATTTGTCGCATAAAGGGCCCTGCAGAGATTCTGAGCAAACTCTTGTTACTCACCTCTGCTTGGAGTCACCTGTGAAACGTTCAGTTGTGTGAGCTCCAAGGGCCCACAGTGGACAGGAAGTGCAGTGACCGCAGCCCTCCACTTGTTGGGTGCAGTCCGCCCTCTGCAATGGAATTAGCCAGGGTGGCTCTCCAACGCGACTCACCGTAGAAGGACCCACGGGAAGATGGATGTTTGAATCCCACCCGCTCCCCTTCACTCGGGTGGAGGTAGATTCAGAACGGACGTATTTCATAGATAATATGGGAAAGTAGCAGAAAAAAAAGGCAGAATAGAGATATCAAGAGTGGGAAATGAGAAATCGATTTGGAAAGCAGAGGAGAACCATTGAAAACCTGTTGGAAGTGTGCACGCGCAGTTCAAAATAAGGCTTTCTACTTACGAAGTCCGGTTGGGGGTGTGTGGTCTTTTAACAAACCAAGATGGCAACGCTCATCCATCCAAATAAATATTTTGCATTTCCAACATCTGCAGACTAGCTTATCTTAGCAAAATATATGGATCCCTGGGAAGGTGTGCCCAAATCCATTTTAAACTTTTATTTTGGATGTACCAGAAAATCCTGTTTGTGACTCTGTCGTGAAGGATTTGGAATCTGATCCAATTTTGTTTAAAGGCCCAAGTGTTGAATGTTCTTTAAATTTCACAAATTATGTGTGGAAGAGTGTGAGTAAATGCTAACATTTAAATAATGATCCAGATTCATGGTGGTATAGAAATTAATCCTGGCCCTGGCCGGTTTGGCTCAGCGGTTAGAGTACTGGTCGGGGCTCCGACTGAAAGGTCGCGGTTCCGTTCCTGCTCAAGGACACGTACCTCAGCTGCAGGTTCACTCCCCAGCCCCAGTTCAGGCTCGTACTGAAGGCAAGCAATTGATGTTTCTCTCTCTTCTCTCTCTCTTCCTTCCTTCCACTCTCTAAAAGTCAATGGAAAAAAATATCCTCAGGTGAGGTTTTAAAAAAAGATACAAAAGAAGTTACTCCTGAAATGCTCTACTCTGTCTTTGATGAACCTGTGGATTTAGGCACATTCAGTCTTGGAGAGAACAGACAGAGCTTGGCGCCATGTACTGAGATGCTGTCCTTCCTGGGGTTGGGTCCAGAGGCTCACAGAAGACCCCAAATAACAGTTCGTTCCTGGAATTGCTGGAATTGACAAATCCAGATTGAGTAGCGTGTTTTTCTGGGCATGATTTATCCTTGCTTTAACCATGGCCATCTGAGGTTGTGAGTTATGCTGTGTGTGTAACTGGCTTGGTTTATTAATCCCACAACTGGAGACTCTACTACTGATTTAATATTTACTGAGCACCCAAAATATGTCAAACACAGTACAAGCCCCAGCTTGAAGAGCTTCACAAAGTGAGTCAGCCGCACATGCATCTTATACACATAGCAAAGGCATCAACGCATGAAGGAAAATCAATGGAGGCACTGCCTTGGGGAACAGGTGCTCCTGACCTCTCATCTGTGGGGAAGGGACCCTGGGCTCACTCCCAGATCTTTGCCTGGGTCCCCTTGACGTCAGTTCTGTGACTTGCCTTTGCAAGACTGCTTGATGTTCAGGAATGCAAGCCACAGGACAGAGGTGGTTAACTGGCCCACCTGAGAAGATAAACCTGGAACTCAGCACCCCCTCTAGAGGAGCAGGCTGAAAATCCACAAGAACAAAATTCAGGAAGGTTACATCAATCGGAATACTGTTACCTTAGCACCCCTCACAGTTGCTAATTCCAGGTAACTGTTGCCAACACATATTGAAACACTCCCCAGCCGATTTAGTGAGCTGCATCTATTGATTGACTGCCAAAAGTGAGACCTGGTGACAATGCTTGCAAAGCGGATTACAGACCCTCCCGTCAGCCTCGGAGAGGGCTGCTGCCAAGTGCCAGACTGGCTCAGTTCCCAGCTCTATGGCCCGTATGGCTCCTTGCAGGAGAGGATTGGATGCTCCGTATTACCTAAAGTGGATTATATTAAATAAAATTTTCTACTTTCAACCCTGTGTGGATTTCTCTAGGACTCACTTCTGATAGACTTTTTTAAAGTTAGTTTTTTCGTAACATTTTAAAAAGATATGTTCTTAAATTGTTTAGAACAATTTTTTTAAATATATATTTTTATGTGTTTTAGGGGGAGAGGGAGGGAAATGGAGAGAGAGAGAGAAACATCAATGAGAAAGAGACATCCATCGGCTGCCTTCTGCATGCAGCCTAGTTGGGATCGAGCCTGCAACCTGGGCATGTGCCCTGACTGAGAATCAAACTGGCGACCTCTCCGTGCATGGGACAGCACTCACCCAACTGAGCCACACCGGCCAGTGCTAAAGTTAGGTTTATAGCCAAACTAGTCCCAAAGAGATTTCACATAAGGTAAGAATTAATTAGTTGCTATTCATTTGCCAATTTGCTTAGTTTGTAAAAATGTTTATAAACAGCATAATTCTCCAACCTCATTGGGCTCTCCATAAAATCCATATAAATATTAAAAAGGTTAAGTTGTAAGCATGATAGAAACAGGTGGCAGCTTTTCTAGTAATTATTGGGATACCTTCTTCTCACAGTTGATATAGACTTACTTACATCAAGCTACTCAGGGAACACTTCAATTTTTGGATTTGGAATAATCCGTAGTGTATAACTTTATAATGCAGTTGATCTGACTGGACTCACGCAGTGCCTTACACATAGAAGACACGTAAGGAAATTGTTGAAAGCATACCTATATATTCCTGATGACAACGAGTTGTCTCTACGTGATTCATCAGGTATTCTCTGAAGGCTTAAAAGAGTTTTCCCCAAGTAACTCACTGTCAGAATTCAACTTCAAATTCTTAACACCCGTGACAGGTACAATGACAGCTTCACTCAGGTGTTTCTGAGACTAATTAAAAAGAGGATACTGCTTACCCTGGCCAATGTGGCTCAGTTGGTTGGAGGGTCATCCTGTCCACCAAAAGGTCACAGGTTCAACTCCCGTCAGGGCACGTACCCAGACTGCAGGTTAGAGCCGCAGTAGGGGCATGTACAGGAGGCAACTGGCCGATGTCTCTTTCACACATTGATGTTTCTCTCTCCCTCTCCCTTCCTCTCTCTCTAAAGCCAATTTTAAAAATTATAAAGTTGAATCTTGAACGTATATTCAAACCAACGAAAATGCTTTGAAAAGCCCTTATGCCCAGGCCCATCTCAAATCGACTGGACTCTCTGAGGACAGGGCCTAGTCAGTGATGTTATCTGGAAGCTCCCCAGGTGATTCTAGGAGCAACCAGAGCTAAGAAGCAGTGAATTTAACCTGGCAACAAAGAGACCACAATCAATCATATTTCTCCCCAACAAATCCCATCCTTTCCCCATCGCCCCCACTCTCCACACATACCCCGAGAATGCTCTAAGGAAACATGGGGTGTGTGGCCTTGAGCCTCCCGGTAATGGCGCTGCTGGAAGCGCAGGAGCCGGTCCCTGGGATGCCACAGGGCTGATCTGACAGCTGCCTATCAGGTATCATTGCCTAAGACTCCTGCTCTCACTGCCCAGTCACTGTTGCAACATCAATGTGGAAACCCCTGTCCCTGGGCACTTGTCCTCATTGACAGAACTCTCAGGAGGTTACGGTGAGAATTATCAGCCTGGTATCACAGCCCAACAGTCTTCACCTGTTCCCTTAACCATGGGATTGGAATTACGTGTTCTGTGCATCCTGGGGAGTGACAGTTTATTTTTCTCTTTTGACCTTAAGTAAGCTTCTCCCGGTCCTTGTATTCGGAGTTGATCGTGTCCCCGGTGTGTCGCTACAGAGCAGGTGGCGAGCACTTGTAAGACCACCGCCGTGGGTCTGCTGCGACCGAGCAATTAGACGATGCAGGAGAACGCTGTAGCTCACAGATTACACCGAGTTTCAGAAAAGCAAATACCTGAGCGCCCACCTTGTGGCAAACACTGGGTGCGCACACACAAACATACCCACAGGTAGGACGTCTGTCCTATGCACAGCTGTATGTCCCCTTAAGTGACTGGTACCTTTTCCACTTTATTCCTATTTAATCTCTTCATTGACTAATTTATCTCATCATTTTCAAATACAATTGGGGGTAAGGAGAGGAAAAACAATAGCAAGACCTTCTTGAAGGTGACTTGTAAGTCTTTTGCAGTATAAATGCAAGTGGATTTCAAATGAAAACCCCCTTTGATGAATCAAGGCCTTATTCAGGAAACGCTAACATCCTAGATGTCGATTGGTAATACACGAGTCCCCGGAATTCTAGAAACAAACGGGTTCCAGTCAGCTGAGCGATATCAGGTATTATATCCGAGTTGCAAACTTTTAAAAAGGCAAACCGACAGTCTTTACGTCCTACCTCATTGCCCCTTCTCGTCTCACCCAGTGGCAAACAGAAGGAAAAGCAAGGAAGGCGGCCACGCTTCAGAAACACTGTTTGAAAACCAGAGAAAGAGCTTTGCTTGACCATTAAAGCACAAATAGAAAATAGTAAATCTCCTTCCCTCTCCCTGGCCTCCTCCAAGCAAAGCACTAGCAGCAAAGCCCATGTAAGGTTTGACAAAGACTCAAGGACAAGGCAGGGCGGCTGAGTAAGAGGGCTGGGCTGCGTGATCAGCCGGTGTTGGCTTAGATCTGGTTCTGGGAAGAGGTTCCCCGGTCCAGCCTCGCGGGCACCCTCGGAGACCAGAGAGGGGGGTGGAGGGGCATCAGATGAGGCAGGCCTAGGTGCAGAGGCATCAGATGACCACGCTGAGTGTCATGCTCTGGTCCTGGGGCGGGATCCTGCGGGACCAGCGAGCAAGAGATTGCCCAGCTGCTCGCAAAAACTTGCGTGCTCAGCAGGGCCCCCTGGCGCCGGGGCCCGGTACTGCAGCGCCCCCTTGCATCAGGCCCCTGCACAGCAGCAGCGACTTGCATCATGCTCCGGTACTGCAGCGCCCCCTTGCATCAGGCCCCTGGACTGCAGCACCCCTGCACCGCAGAGCTCCCTTGCATCATGCCCCGGTACTGCAGCGCCCCCTGCACCACCCTCCATAACGCCGGACATGCCACAGTGCCCAGGGGCCGGGGCCTGTGAAAGAGCAAGGGCGGGGCCGAGATTCAGGGCATAGCCTCTAGACTCACTTGGATTGGAGCATTAAGAGTGAGGGAGAAAGGCAGGGGATGGGGTGTGAGGAAAGACCCAGAGTTTGGCAAGAAGTGGAGAGCCTCGTGGGTGACACAGGTGCGGGTGGCCCCAGGGACAGAGCAGTTGCAGGACACTGAAAAATGTGGGAGATGAGGCTCTGGCCCACCCAGTCTCTGGAGCAGGTGAAAGACATTCTATGGGTGGGATTGGGGGCAACAGATTGCAGGCGCCCGAAGCCGTGGAAGGAGCAGGGACTTGTGCGCCAGCGCTCCACTAGGAGCGCACGCTTGCGGGGTCCTGCCGTCCTCAGACGGGGCCCGAGCTTGCAAGACTCCAGCAGAGGCGACCACGGCGTAGCCTTGGTGTGGGTCTGGCGCTCTCGGCCACAGTGAGATCTGCTACAGAGGTGCCGGGGGCGCCGGCAGTGCGCAGCTCAGCTGGGGAACGGCCATGAACTCGTGGAGATCCACGAGGAGGACAGGAAGCCGAAACAGCCACACACACACACACAGGGAAAGGGTGCAGGGCAAGGGCTGAGGGAGGACCCCTGGGTGGCAGAGGAAGGCGCTGTACACTAAGCGCTGCGATTCAGGGGCATAGGCCAAGGTCAGCGGCACGCTGCTGGGCACAGGAGAGGGTCCTGGAAGGCCAGGCGCTGGCCACTTTGCACAGGGTCCGTCTGCTGCTGCTGACCCAAAGGAAGCTGGTTGCTGGTGACTCCCTCCAAGACGTGGAGAGCACAGCCCACGACGAGCAGTGGCTTGCACACCCCAGGGGCCACAGGCCTGCCAACCACCCACCAGCGTGCTGCGAAACACCCTTTGCTCTGCGGCAGGAAGAATGACCCCAGCAGCCCAGCTGTGGACACTCAGCCAATCCTTGGAGCCCGCTCGCCCTTGCAGTTGGCCGAGGCACTCGTGGTGGCACTAGACGCGCTGATGCAGCACGCAGGCTCCACCAAAACTCCCGCTTCCCGATCCTCTTCCTCCACTCAAGCCAAACGCCTCCTTTGCCACGACGTGAGACCACAGGCACCTGCATGCTGCTGACCCAGCCCATTCCCTGGTGGCTCCGTCAGGCCACAGGACGTGCATCCAGCCAGGCTTTGGCTCGGCTGCACTTCAAGACTGCTTGTTATTAGTGTCATTTTAAGCCTAAGTAGACATCCGTCTCCCAGGAAGTAATCTTGATGTGTTATGAGTTCTGTTATTATGTCACAGAAAGGAAAAGCGGTTTGCTGGAGAAGCCTGGCGCAGGAAGCAAATGGGAATAAATAAGGGCGTGCTCTAAAGAAACAGTTATGGCCTTTGAAGGCGCTTACAAGGGCTGTCATTTCCCACCTGCGCCTGCGTTGAGTCTTGTAAGAAGCAGGAGGTCAGTGTGACCCCACGTTTGTTCTGCAAGGGCAGGGTCCCAGCAGGACTGGCGCCGCACAGGAACCTGCCTGCTGCACACCCAGCATGGCCAGGCCGCCCATCTGGCCGCCCTGGGGCAGGGGACGCTGCAGCCCTGTGCCTGCTACCCAGGTGCCTGGGCGAGCCTTGTAGTACGTGACCAAGGGCAACTGTGCTGTCCTGGGCTAGAGAAGGAGCCCAGCGCCTGCTTCTAACCCACAGCAGGTTTTACTTAATTTTTGTAGCTCAAAGGATTTTTTTTATTATTATATTACTTGGCAATAACTAATTGTGTGTGGTGAGAAAGAGTGTAGCTTTCCATTCATCATTAGATGCCGTTCCAGAAGGAAGAGATGAATTCATGGGTCGGTGAGTGGGGGGGGGGGCAGGCTTGAGTCACCAGCAATGAAGGATAGGGTTTTTGAGAGCTGAAGGAGGGCAGGAGGGGATGCCTAAAAGACTCTGTCACCCGGCCCTCGGGGCTCAGCAGTTGAGCATCGACCTATGAACCAGAAGATCGTGGTTCAATTCCCAGTCGGGGCACATGTGTGGGTTGTGGAAGCCCCCAGTGTGGGGCATGCAGGAAGCATCAGATCAGTGACTCTCTCATCACTGATGTTTCTCTCCCTCTCTCCCTCTCTCTCTCTCTCTCTCTCTTTCCCTCCCTCCCTGTCTCTGAAATCAATAAAAACATATTTAAAATTAAAAAATAAAAAAAGACTGTTAAGTGCTTATTCTGGCTTAGGTGTCCGGGCTTCAACCCCAGACGTCACAATGAAACACACTTGACCTCTCCTTGTTAGGCCCCTCTTGCAAGCTCTCGAGGAGATTTGTCGCATAAAGGGCCCTGCAGAGATTCTGAGCAAACTCTTGTTACTCACCTCTGCTTGGAGTCACCTGTGAAACGTTCAGTTGTGTGAGCTCCAAGGGCCCACAGTGGACAGGAAGTGCAGTGACCGCAGCCCTCCACTTGTTGGGTGCAGTCCGCCCTCTGCAATGGAATTAGCCAGGGTGGCTCTCCAACGCGACTCACCGTAGAAGGACCCACGGGAAGATGGATGTTTGAATCCCACCCGCTCCCCTTCACTCGGGTGGAGGTAGATTCAGAACGGACGTATTTCATAGATAATATGGGAAAGTAGCAGAAAAAAAAGGCAGAATAGAGATATCAAGAGTGGGAAATGAGAAATCGATTTGGAAAGCAGAGGAGAACCATTGAAAACCTGTTGGAAGTGTGCACGCGCAGTTCAAAATAAGGCTTTCTACTTACGAAGTCCGGTTGGGGGTGTGTGGTCTTTTAACAAACCAAGATGGCAACGCTCATCCATCCAAATAAATATTTTGCATTTCCAACATCTGCAGACTAGCTTATCTTAGCAAAATATATGGATCCCTGGGAAGGTGTGCCCAAATCCATTTTAAACTTTTATTTTGGATGTACCAGAAAATCCTGTTTGTGACTCTGTCGTGAAGGATTTGGAATCTGATCCAATTTTGTTTAAAGGCCCAAGTGTTGAATGTTCTTTAAATTTCACAAATTATGTGTGGAAGAGTGTGAGTAAATGCTAACATTTAAATAATGATCCAGATTCATGGTGGTATAGAAATTAATCCTGGCCCTGGCCGGTTTGGCTCAGCGGTTAGAGTACTGGTCGGGGCTCCGACTGAAAGGTCGCGGTTCCGTTCCTGCTCAAGGACACGTACCTCAGCTGCAGGTTCACTCCCCAGCCCCAGTTCAGGCTCGTACTGAAGGCAAGCAATTGATGTTTCTCTCTCTTCTCTCTCTCTTCCTTCCTTCCACTCTCTAAAAGTCAATGGAAAAAAATATCCTCAGGTGAGGTTTTAAAAAAAGATACAAAAGAAGTTACTCCTGAAATGCTCTACTCTGTCTTTGATGAACCTGTGGATTTAGGCACATTCAGTCTTGGAGAGAACAGACAGAGCTTGGCGCCATGTACTGAAATGCTGTCCTTCCTGGGGTTGGGTCCAGAGGCTCACAGAAGACCCCAAATAACAGTTCGTTCCTGGAATTGCTGGAATTGACAAATCCAGATTGAGTAGCGTGTTTTTCTGGGCATGATTTATCCTTGCTTTAACCATGGCCATCTGAGGTTGTGAGTTATGCTGTGTGTGTAACTGGCTTGGTTTATTAATCCCACAACTGGAGACTCTACTACTGATTTAATATTTACTGAGCACCCAAAATATGTCAAACACAGTACAAGCCCCAGCTTGAAGAGCTTCACAAAGTGAGTCAGCCGCACATGCATCTTATACACATAGCAAAGGCATCAACGCATGAAGGAAAATCAATGGAGGCACTGCCTTGGGGAACAGGTGCTCCTGACCTCTCATCTGTGGGGAAGGGACCCTGGGCTCACTCCCAGATCTTTGCCTGGGTCCCCTTGACGTCAGTTCTGTGACTTGCCTTTGCAAGACTGCTTGATGTTCAGGAATGCAAGCCACAGGACAGAGGTGGTTAACTGGCCCACCTGAGAAGATAAACCTGGAACTCAGCACCCCCTCTAGAGGAGCAGGCTGAAAATCCACAAGAACAAAATTCAGGAAGGTTACATCAATCGGAATACTGTTACCTTAGCACCCCTCACAGTTGCTAATTCCAGGTAACTGTTGCCAACACATATTGAAACACTCCCCAGCCGATTTAGTGAGCTGCATCTATTGATTGACTGCCAAAAGTGAGACCTGGTGACAATGCTTGCAAAGCGGATTACAGACCCTCCCGTCAGCCTCGGAGAGGGCTGCTGCCAAGTGCCAGACTGGCTCAGTTCCCAGCTCTATGGCCCGTATGGCTCCTTGCAGGAGAGGATTGGATGCTCCGTATTACCTAAAGTGGATTATATTAAATAAAATTTTCTACTTTCAACCCTGTGTGGATTTCTCTAGGACTCACTTCTGATAGACTTTTTTAAAGTTAGTTTTTTCGTAACATTTTAAAAAGATATGTTCTTAAATTGTTTAGAACAATTTTTTTAAATATATATTTTTATGTGTTTTAGGGGGAGAGGGAGGGAAATGGAGAGAGAGAGAGAAACATCAATGAGAAAGAGACATCCATCGGCTGCCTTCTGCATGCAGCCTAGTTGGGATCGAGCCTGCAACCTGGGCATGTGCCCTGACTGAGAATCAAACTGGCGACCTCTCCGTGCATGGGACAGCACTCACCCAACTGAGCCACACCGGCCAGTGCTAAAGTTAGGTTTATAGCCAAACTAGTCCCAAAGAGATTTCACATAAGGTAAGAATTAATTAGTTGCTATTCATTTGCCAATTTGCTTAGTTTGTAAAAATGTTTATAAACAGCATAATTCTCCAACCTCATTGGGCTCTCCATAAAATCCATATAAATATTAAAAAGGTTAAGTTGTAAGCATGATAGAAACAGGTGGCAGCTTTTCTAGTAATTATTGGGATACCTTCTTCTCACAGTTGATATAGACTTACTTACATCAAGCTACTCAGGGAACACTTCAATTTTTGGATTTGGAATAATCCGTAGTGTATAACTTTATAATGCAGTTGATCTGACTGGACTCACGCAGTGCCTTACACATAGAAGACACGTAAGGAAATTGTTGAAAGCATACCTATATATTCCTGATGACAACGAGTTGTCTCTACGTGATTCATCAGGTATTCTCTGAAGGCTTAAAAGAGTTTTCCCCAAGTAACTCACTGTCAGAATTCAACTTCAAATTCTTAACACCCGTGACAGGTACAATGACAGCTTCACTCAGGTGTTTCTGAGACTAATTAAAAAGAGGATACTGCTTACCCTGGCCAATGTGGCTCAGTTGGTTGGAGGGTCATCCTGTCCACCAAAAGGTCACAGGTTCAACTCCCGTCAGGGCACGTACCCAGACTGCAGGTTAGAGCCGCAGTAGGGGCATGTACAGGAGGCAACTGGCCGATGTCTCTTTCACACATTGATGTTTCTCTCTCCCTCTCCCTTCCTCTCTCTCTAAAGCCAATTTTAAAAATTATAAAGTTGAATCTTGAACGTATATTCAAACCAACGAAAATGCTTTGAAAAGCCCTTATGCCCAGGCCCATCTCAAATCGACTGGACTCTCTGAGGACAGGGCCTAGTCAGTGATGTTATCTGGAAGCTCCCCAGGTGATTCTAGGAGCAACCAGAGCTAAGAAGCAGTGAATTTAACCTGGCAACAAAGAGACCACAATCAATCATATTTCTCCCCAACAAATCCCATCCTTTCCCCATCGCCCCCACTCTCCACACATACCCCGAGAATGCTCTAAGGAAACATGGGGTGTGTGGCCTTGAGCCTCCCGGTAATGGCGCTGCTGGAAGCGCAGGAGCCGGTCCCTGGGATGCCACAGGGCTGATCTGACAGCTGCCTATCAGGTATCATTGCCTAAGACTCCTGCTCTCACTGCCCAGTCACTGTTGCAACATCAATGTGGAAACCCCTGTCCCTGGGCACTTGTCCTCATTGACAGAACTCTCAGGAGGTTACGGTGAGAATTATCAGCCTGGTATCACAGCCCAACAGTCTTCACCTGTTCCCTTAACCATGGGATTGGAATTACGTGTTCTGTGCATCCTGGGGAGTGACAGTTTATTTTTCTCTTTTGACCTTAAGTAAGCTTCTCCCGGTCCTTGTATTCGGAGTTGATCGTGTCCCCGGTGTGTCGCTACAGAGCAGGTGGCGAGCACTTGTAAGACCACCGCCGTGGGTCTGCTGCGACCGAGCAATTAGACGATGCAGGAGAACGCTGTAGCTCACAGATTACACCGAGTTTCAGAAAAGCAAATACCTGAGCGCCCACCTTGTGGCAAACACTGGGTGCGCACACACAAACATACCCACAGGTAGGACGTCTGTCCTATGCACAGCTGTATGTCCCCTTAAGTGACTGGTACCTTTTCCACTTTATTCCTATTTAATCTCTTCATTGACTAATTTATCTCATCATTTTCAAATACAATTGGGGGTAAGGAGAGGAAAAACAATAGCAAGACCTTCTTGAAGGTGACTTGCAAGTCTTTTGCAGTATAAATGCAAGTGGATTTCAAATGAAAACCCCCTTTGATGAATCAAGGCCTTATTCAGGAAACGCTAACATCCTAGATGTCGATTGGTAATACACGCGTCCCCGGAATTCTAGAAACAAACGGGTTCCAGTCAGCTGAGCGATATCAGGTATTATATCCGAGTTGCAAACTTTTAAAAAGGCAAACCGACAGTCTTTACGTCCTACCTCATTGCCCCTTCTCGTCTCACCCAGTGGCAAACAGAAGGAAAAGCAAGGAAGGCGGCCACGCTTCAGAAACACTGTTTGAAAACCAGAGAAAGAGCTTTGCTTGACCATTAAAGCACAAATAGAAAATAGTAAATCTCCTTCCCTCCCCCTGGCCTCCTCCAAGCAAAGCACTAGCAGCAAAGCCCATGTAAGGTTTGACAAATACTCAAGGACAAGGCAGGGCGGCTGAGCAGAGGGCCGGGCTGCGTGTTCAGCCCGTGTTGGCTTAGATCTGGTTCTGGGAAGAGGTTCCCCGGTCCAGCCTCGCGGGCACCCTCGGAGACCAGAGAGGGGGGTGGAGGGGCATCAGATGAGGCAGGCCTAGGTGCAGAGGCATCAGATGACCACGCTGAGTGTCATGCTCTGGTCCTGGGGCGGGATCCTGCGGGACCAGCGAGCAAGAGATTGCCCAGCTGCTCGCAAAAACTTGCGTGCTCAGCAGGGCCCCCTGGCGCCGGGGCCCGGTACTGCAGCGCCCCCTTGCATCAGGCCCCTGCACAGCAGCAGCGACTTGCATCATGCTCCGGTACTGCAGCGCCCCCTTGCATCAGGCCCCTGGACTGCAGCACCCCTGCACCGCAGAGCTCCCTTGCATCATGCCCCGGTACTGCAGCGCCCCCTGCACCACCCTCCATAACGCCGGACATGCCACAGTGCCCAGGGGCCGGGGCCTGTGAAAGAGCAAGGGCGGGGCCGAGATTCAGGGCATAGCCTCTAGACTCACTTGGATTGGAGCATTAAGAGTGAGGGAGAAAGGCAGGGGATGGGGTGTGAGGAAAGACCCAGAGTTTGGCAAGAAGTGGAGAGCCTCGTGGGTGACACAGGTGCGGGTGGCCCCAGGGACAGAGCAGTTGCAGGACACTGAAAAATGTGGGAGATGAGGCTCTGGCCCACCCAGTCTCTGGAGCAGGTGAAAGACATTCTATGGGTGGGATTGGGGGCAACAGATTGCAGGCGCCCGAAGCCGTGGAAGGAGCAGGGACTTGTGCGCCAGCGCCCCACCAGGAGCGCACGCTTGCGGGATCCTGCCGTCCTCAGACGGGGCCCGAGCTTGCAAGACTCCAGCAGAGGCGACCACGGCGTAGCCTTGGTGTGGGTCTGGCGCTCTCGGCCACAGTGAGATCTGCTACAGAGGTGCCGGGGGCGCCGGCAGTGCGCAGCTCAGCTGGGGAACGGCCATGAACTCGTGGAGATCCACGAGGAGGACAGGAAGCCGAAACAGCCACACACACACACACAGGGAAAGGGTGCAGGGCAAGGGCTGAGGGAGGACCCCTGGGTGGCAGAGGAAGGCGCTGTACACTAAGCGCTGCGATTCAGGGGCATAGGCCAAGGTCAGCGGCACGCTGCTGGGCACAGGAGAGGGTCCTGGAAGGCCAGGCGCTGGCCACTTTGCACAGGGTCCGTCTGCTGCTGCTGACCCAAAGGAAGCTGGTTGCTGGTGACTCCCTCCAAGACGTGGAGAGCACAGCCCACGACGAGCAGTGGCTTGCACACCCCAGGGGCCACAGGCCTGCCAACCACCCACCAGCGTGCTGCGAAACACCCTTTGCTCTGCGGCAGGAAGAATGACCCCAGCAGCCCAGCTGTGGACACTCAGCCAATCCTTGGAGCCCGCTCGCCCTTGCAGGGGGCCGAGGCACTAGTGGTGGCACTAGACGCGCTGATGCAGCACTCAGGCTCCACCAAAACTCCCGCTTCCCGATCCTCTTCCTCCACTCAAGCCAAACGCCTCCTTTGCCACGACGTGAGACCACAGGCACCTGCATGCTGCTGACCCAGCCCATTCCCTGGTGGCTCCGTCAGGCCACAGGACGTGCATCCAGCCAGGCTTTGGCTCGGCTGCACTTCAAGACTGCTTGTTATTAGTGTCATTTTAAGCCTAAGTAGACATCCGTCTCCCAGGAAGTAATCTTGATGTGTTATGAGTTCTGTTATTATGTCACAGAAAGGAAAAGCGGTTTGCTGGAGAAGCCTGGCGCAGGAAGCAAATGGGAATAAATAAGGGCGTGCTCTAAAGAAACAGTTATGGCCTTTGAAGGCGCTTACAAGGGCTGTCATTTCCCACCTGCGCCTGCGTTGAGTCTTGTAAGAAGCAGGAGGGCAGTGTGACCCCACGTTTGTTCTGCAAGGGCAGGGTCCCAGCAGGACTGGCGCCGCACAGGAACCTGCCTGCTGCACACCCAGCATGGCCAGGCCGCCCATCTGGCCGCCCTGGGGCAGGGGACGCTGCAGCCCTGTGCCTGCTACCCAGGTGCCTGGGCGAGCCTTGTAGTACGTGACCAAGGGCAACTGTGCTGTCCTGGGCTAGAGAAGGAGCCCAGCGCCTGCTTCTAACCCACAGCAGGTTTTACTTAATTTTTGTAGCTCAAAGGATTTTTTTTATTATTATATTACTTGGCAATAACTAATTGTGTGTGGTGAGAAAGAGTGTAGCTTTCCATTCATCATTAGATGCCGTTCCAGAAGGAAGAGATGAATTCATGGGTCGGTGAGTGGGGGGGGGGGCAGGCTTGAGTCACCAGCAATGAAGGATAGGGTTTTTGAGAGCTGAAGGAGGGCAGGAGGGGATGCCTAAAAGACTCTGTCACCCGGCCCTCGGGGCTCAGCAGTTGAGCATCGACCTATGAACCAGAAGATCGTGGTTCAATTCCCAGTCGGGGCACATGTGTGGGTTGTGGAAGCCCCCAGTGTGGGGCATGCAGGAAGCATCAGATCAGTGACTCTCTCATCACTGATGTTTCTCTCCCTCTCTCCCTCTCTCTCTCTCTCTCTCTCTTTCCCTCCCTCCCTGTCTCTGAAATCAATAAAAACATATTTAAAATTAAAAAATAAAAAAAGACTGTTAAGTGCTTATTCTGGCTTAGGTGTCCGGGCTTCAACCCCAGACGTCACAATGAAACACACTTGACCTCTCCTTGTTAGGCCCCTCTTGCAAGCTCTCGAGGAGATTTGTCGCATAAAGGGCCCTGCAGAGATTCTGAGCAAACTCTTGTTACTCACCTCTGCTTGGAGTCACCTGTGAAACGTTCAGTTGTGTGAGCTCCAAGGGCCCACAGTGGACAGGAAGTGCAGTGACCGCAGCCCTCCACTTGTTGGGTGCAGTCCGCCCTCTGCAATGGAATTAGCCAGGGTGGCTCTCCAACGCGACTCACCGTAGAAGGACCCACGGGAAGATGGATGTTTGAATCCCACCCGCTCCCCTTCACTCGGGTGGAGGTAGATTCAGAACGGACGTATTTCATAGATAATATGGGAAAGTAGCAGAAAAAAAAGGCAGAATAGAGATATCAAGAGTGGGAAATGAGAAATCGATTTGGAAAGCAGAGGAGAACCATTGAAAACCTGTTGGAAGTGTGCACGCGCAGTTCAAAATAAGGCTTTCTACTTACGAAGTCCGGTTGGGGGTGTGTGGTCTTTTAACAAACCAAGATGGCAACGCTCATCCATCCAAATAAATATTTTGCATTTCCAACATCTGCAGACTAGCTTATCTTAGCAAAATATATGGATCCCTGGGAAGGTGTGCCCAAATCCATTTTAAACTTTTATTTTGGATGTACCAGAAAATCCTGTTTGTGACTCTGTCGTGAAGGATTTGGAATCTGATCCAATTTTGTTTAAAGGCCCAAGTGTTGAATGTTCTTTAAATTTCACAAATTATGTGTGGAAGAGTGTGAGTAAATGCTAACATTTAAATAATGATCCAGATTCATGGTGGTATAGAAATTAATCCTGGCCCTGGCCGGTTTGGCTCAGCGGTTAGAGTACTGGTCGGGGCTCCGACTGAAAGGTCGCGGTTCCGTTCCTGCTCAAGGACACGTACCTCAGCTGCAGGTTCACTCCCCAGCCCCAGTTCAGGCTCGTACTGAAGGCAAGCAATTGATGTTTCTCTCTCTTCTCTCTCTCTTCCTTCCTTCCACTCTCTAAAAGTCAATGGAAAAAAATATCCTCAGGTGAGGTTTTAAAAAAAGATACAAAAGAAGTTACTCCTGAAATGCTCTACTCTGTCTTTGATGAACCTGTGGATTTAGGCACATTCAGTCTTGGAGAGAACAGACAGAGCTTGGCGCCATGTACTGAGATGCTGTCCTTCCTGGGGTTGGGTCCAGAGGCTCACAGAAGACCCCAAATAACAGTTCGTTCCTGGAATTGCTGGAATTGACAAATCCAGATTGAGTAGCGTGTTTTTCTGGGCATGATTTATCCTTGCTTTAACCATGGCCATCTGAGGTTGTGAGTTATGCTGTGTGTGTAACTGGCTTGGTTTATTAATCCCACAACTGGAGACTCTACTACTGATTTAATATTTACTGAGCACCCAAAATATGTCAAACACAGTACAAGCCCCAGCTTGAAGAGCTTCACAAAGTGAGTCAGCCGCACATGCATCTTATACACATAGCAAAGGCATCAACGCATGAAGGAAAATCAATGGAGGCACTGCCTTGGGGAACAGGTGCTCCTGACCTCTCATCTGTGGGGAAGGGACCCTGGGCTCACTCCCAGATCTTTGCCTGGGTCCCCTTGACGTCAGTTCTGTGACTTGCCTTTGCAAGACTGCTTGATGTTCAGGAATGCAAGCCACAGGACAGAGGTGGTTAACTGGCCCACCTGAGAAGATAAACCTGGAACTCAGCACCCCCTCTAGAGGAGCAGGCTGAAAATCCACAAGAACAAAATTCAGGAAGGTTACATCAATCGGAATACTGTTACCTTAGCACCCCTCACAGTTGCTAATTCCAGGTAACTGTTGCCAACACATATTGAAACACTCCCCAGCCGATTTAGTGAGCTGCATCTATTGATTGACTGCCAAAAGTGAGACCTGGTGACAATGCTTGCAAAGCGGATTACAGACCCTCCCGTCAGCCTCGGAGAGGGCTGCTGCCAAGTGCCAGACTGGCTCAGTTCCCAGCTCTATGGCCCGTATGGCTCCTTGCAGGAGAGGATTGGATGCTCCGTATTACCTAAAGTGGATTATATTAAATAAAATTTTCTACTTTCAACCCTGTGTGGATTTCTCTAGGACTCACTTCTGATAGACTTTTTTAAAGTTAGTTTTTTCGTAACATTTTAAAAAGATATGTTCTTAAATTGTTTAGAACAATTTTTTTAAATATATATTTTTATGTGTTTTAGGGGGAGAGGGAGGGAAATGGAGAGAGAGAGAGAAACATCAATGAGAAAGAGACATCCATCGGCTGCCTTCTGCATGCAGCCTAGTTGGGATCGAGCCTGCAACCTGGGCATGTGCCCTGACTGAGAATCAAACTGGCGACCTCTCCGTGCATGGGACAGCACTCACCCAACTGAGCCACACCGGCCAGTGCTAAAGTTAGGTTTATAGCCAAACTAGTCCCAAAGAGATTTCACATAAGGTAAGAATTAATTAGTTGCTATTCATTTGCCAATTTGCTTAGTTTGTAAAAATGTTTATAAACAGCATAATTCTCCAACCTCATTGGGCTCTCCATAAAATCCATATAAATATTAAAAAGGTTAAGTTGTAAGCATGATAGAAACAGGTGGCAGCTTTTCTAGTAATTATTGGGATACCTTCTTCTCACAGTTGATATAGACTTACTTACATCAAGCTACTCAGGGAACACTTCAATTTTTGGATTTGGAATAATCCGTAGTGTATAACTTTATAATGCAGTTGATCTGACTGGACTCACGCAGTGCCTTACACATAGAAGACACGTAAGGAAATTGTTGAAAGCATACCTATATATTCCTGATGACAACGAGTTGTCTCTACGTGATTCATCAGGTATTCTCTGAAGGCTTAAAAGAGTTTTCCCCAAGTAACTCACTGTCAGAATTCAACTTCAAATTCTTAACACCCGTGACAGGTACAATGACAGCTTCACTCAGGTGTTTCTGAGACTAATTAAAAAGAGGATACTGCTTACCCTGGCCAATGTGGCTCAGTTGGTTGGAGGGTCATCCTGTCCACCAAAAGGTCACAGGTTCAACTCCCGTCAGGGCACGTACCCAGACTGCAGGTTAGAGCCGCAGTAGGGGCATGTACAGGAGGCAACTGGTCGATGTCTCTTTCACACATTGATGTTTCTCTCTCCCTCTCCCTTCCTCTCTCTCTAAAGCCAATTTTAAAAATTATAAAGTTGAATCTTGAACGTATATTCAAACCAACGAAAATGCTTTGAAAAGCCCTTATGCCCAGGCCCATCTCAAATCGACTGGACTCTCTGAGGACAGGGCCTAGTCAGTGATGTTATCTGGAAGCTCCCCAGGTGATTCTAGGAGCAACCAGAGCTAAGAAGCAGTGAATTTAACCTGGCAACAAAGAGACCACAATCAATCATATTTCTCCCCAACAAATCCCATCCTTTCCCCATCGCCCCCACTCTCCACACATACCCCGAGAATGCTCTAAGGAAACATGGGGTGTGTGGCCTTGAGCCTCCCGGTAATGGCGCTGCTGGAAGCGCAGGAGCCGGTCCCTGGGATGCCACAGGGCTGATCTGACAGCTGCCTATCAGGTATCATTGCCTAAGACTCCTGCTCTCACTGCCCAGTCACTGTTGCAACATCAATGTGGAAACCCCTGTCCCTGGGCACTTGTCCTCATTGACAGAACTCTCAGGAGGTTACGGTGAGAATTATCAGCCTGGTATCACAGCCCAACAGTCTTCACCTGTTCCCTTAACCATGGGATTGGAATTACGTGTTCTGTGCATCCTGGGGAGTGACAGTTTATTTTTCTCTTTTGACCTTAAGTAAGCTTCTCCCGGTCCTTGTATTCGGAGTTGATCGTGTCCCCGGTGTGTCGCTACAGAGCAGGTGGCGAGCACTTGTAAGACCACCGCCGTGGGTCTGCTGCGACCGAGCAATTAGACGATGCAGGAGAACGCTGTAGCTCACAGATTACACCGAGTTTCAGAAAAGCAAATACCTGAGCGCCCACCTTGTGGCAAACACTGGGTGCGCACACACAAACATACCCACAGGTAGGACGTCTGTCCTATGCACAGCTGTATGTCCCCTTAAGTGACTGGTACCTTTTCCACTTTATTCCTATTTAATCTCTTCATTGACTAATTTATCTCATCATTTTCAAATACAATTGGGGGTAAGGAGAGGAAAAACAATAGCAAGACCTTCTTGAAGGTGACTTGTAAGTCTTTTGCAGTATAAATGCAAGTGGATTTCAAATGAAAACCCCCTTTGATGAATCAAGGCCTTATTCAGGAAACGCTAACATCCTAGATGTCGATTGGTAATACACGAGTCCCCGGAATTCTAGAAACAAACGGGTTCCAGTCAGCTGAGCGATATCAGGTATTATATCCGAGTTGCAAACTTTTAAAAAGGCAAACCGACAGTCTTTACGTCCTACCTCATTGCCCCTTCTCGTCTCACCCAGTGGCAAACAGAAGGAAAAGCAAGGAAGGCGGCCACGCTTCAGAAACACTGTTTGAAAACCAGAGAAAGAGCTTTGCTTGACCATTAAAGCACAAATAGAAAATAGTAAATCTCCTTCCCTCCCCCTGGCCTCCTCCAAGCAAAGCACTAGCAGCAAAGCCCATGTAAGGTTTGACAAAGACTCAAGGACAAGGCAGGGCGGCTGAGTAAGAGGGCTGGGCTGCGTGTTCAGCCCGTGTTGGCTTAGATCTGGTTCTGGGAAGAGGTTCCCCGGTCCAGCCTCGCGGGCACCCTCGGAGACCAGAGAGGGGGGTGGAGGGGCATCAGATGAGGCAGGCCTAGGTGCAGAGGCATCAGATGACCACGCTGAGTGTCATGCTCTGGTCCTGGGGCGGGATCCTGCGGGACCAGCGAGCAAGAGATTGCCCAGCTGCTCGCAAAAACTTGCGTGCTCAGCAGGGCCCCCTGGCGCCGGGGCCCGGTACTGCAGCGCCCCCTTGCATCAGGCCCCTGCACAGCAGCAGCGACTTGCATCATGCTCCGGTACTGCAGCGCCCCCTTGCATCAGGCCCCTGGACTGCAGCACCCCTGCACCGCAGAGCTCCCTTGCATCATGCCCCGGTACTGCAGCGCCCCCTGCACCACCCTCCATAACGCCGGACATGCCACAGTGCCCAGGGGCCGGGGCCTGTGAAAGAGCAAGGGCGGGGCCGAGATTCAGGGCATAGCCTCTAGACTCACTTGGATTGGAGCATTAAGAGTGAGGGAGAAAGGCAGGGGATGGGGTGTGAGGAAAGACCCAGAGTTTGGCAAGAAGTGGAGAGCCTCGTGGGTGACACAGGTGCGGGTGGCCCCAGGGACAGAGCAGTTGCAGGACACTGAAAAATGTGGGAGATGAGGCTCTGGCCCACCCAGTCTCTGGAGCAGGTGAAAGACATTCTATGGGTGGGATTGGGGGCAACAGATTGCAGGCGCCCGAAGCCGTGGAAGGAGCAGGGACTTGTGCGCCAGCGCCCCACCAGGAGCGCACGCTTGCGGGGTCCTGCCGTCCTCAGACGGGGCCCGAGCTTGCAAGACTCCAGCAGAGGCGACCACGGCGTAGCCTTGGTGTGGGTCTGGCGCTCTCGGCCACAGTGAGATCTGCTACAGAGGTGCCGGGGGCGCCGGCAGTGCGCAGCTCAGCTGGGGAACGGCCATGAACTCGTGGAGATCCACGAGGAGGACAGGAAGCCGAAACAGCCACACACACACACACAGGGAAAGGGTGCAGGGCAAGGGCTGAGGGAGGACCCCTGGGTGGCAGAGGAAGGCGCTGTACACTAAGCGCTGCGATTCAGGGGCATAGGCCAAGGTCAGCGGCACGCTGCTGGGCACAGGAGAGGGTCCTGGAAGGCCAGGAGCTGGCCACTTTGCACAGGGTCCGTCTGCTGCTGCTGACCCAAAGGAAGTTGGTTGCTGGTGACTCCCTCCAAGACGTGGAGAGCACAGCCCACGACGAGCAGTGGCTTGCACACCCCAGGGGCCACAGGCCTGCCAACCACCCACCAGCGTGCTGCGAAACACCCTTTGCTCTGCGGCAGGAAGAATGACCCCAGCAGCCCAGCTGTGGACACTCAGCCAATCCTTGGAGCCCGCTCGCCCTTGCAGGTGGCCGAGGCACTCGTGGTGGCACTAGACGCGCTGATGCAGCACGCAGGCTCCACCAAAACTCCCGCTTCCCGATCCTCTTCCTCCACTCAAGCCAAACGCCTCCTTTGCCACGACGTGAGACCACAGGCACCTGCATGCTGCTGACCCAGCCCATTCCCTGGTGGCTCCGTCAGGCCACAGGACGTGCATCCAGCCAGGCTTTGGCTCGGCTGCACTTCAAGACTGCTTGTTATTAGTGTCATTTTAAGCCTAAGTAGACATCCGTCTCCCAGGAAGTAATCTTGATGTGTTATGAGTTCTGTTATTATGTCACAGAAAGGAAAAGCGGTTTGCTGGAGAAGCCTGGCGCAGGAAGCAAATGGGAATAAATAAGGGCGTGCTCTAAAGAAACAGTTATGGCCTTTGAAGGCGCTTACAAGGGCTGTCATTTCCCACCTGCGCCTGCGTTGAGTCTTGTAAGAAGCAGGAGGTCAGTGTGACCCCACGTTTGCTCTGCAAGGGCAGGGCCCCAGAAGGACTGGCGCCGCACAGGAACCTGCCTGCTGCACACCCAGCATGGCCAGGCCGCCCATCTGGCCGCCCTGGGGCAGGGGACGCTGCAGCCCTGTGCCTGCTACCCAGGTGCCTGGGCGAGCCTTGTAGTACGTGACCAAGGGCAACTGTGCTGTCCTGGGCTAGAGAAGGAGCCCAGCGCCTGCTTCTAACCCACAGCAGGTTTTACTTAATTTTTGTAGCTCAAAGAATTTTTTTTATTATTATATTACTTGGCAATAACTAATTGTGTGTGGTGAGAAAGAGTGTAGCTTTCCATTCATCATTAGATGCCGTTCCAGAAGGAAGAGATGAATTCATGGGTCGGTGAGTGGGGGGGGGGGGCAGGCTTGAGTCACCAGCAATGAAGGATAGGGTTTTTGAGAGCTGAAGGAGGGCAGGAGGGGATGCCTAAAAGACTCTGTCACCCGGCCCTCGGGGCTCAGCAGTTGAGCATCGACCTATGAACCAGAAGATCGTGGTTCAATTCCCAGTCGGGGCACATGTCTGGGTTGTGGAAGCCCCAGTGTGGGGCATGCAGGAAGCATCAGATCAGTGACTCTCTCATCACTGATGTTTCTCTCCCTCTCTCCCTCTCTCTCTCTCTCTCTCTCTTTCCCTCCCTCCCTGTCTCTGAAATCAATAAAAACATATTTAAAATTAAAAAATAAAAAAAGACTGTTAAGTGCTTATTCTGGCTTAGGTGTCCGGGCTTCAACCCCAGACGTCACAATGAAACACACTTGACCTCTCCTTGTTAGGCCCCTCTTGCAAGCTCTCGAGGAGATTTGTCGCATAAAGGGCCCTGCAGAGATTCTGAGCAAACTCTTGTTACTCACCTCTGCTTGGAGTCACCTGTGAAACGTTCAGTTGTGTGAGCTCCAAGGGCCCACAGTGGACAGGAAGTGCAGTGACCGCAGCCCTCCACTTGTTGGGTGCAGTCCGCCCTCTGCAATGGAATTAGCCAGGGTGGCTCTCCAACGCGACTCACCGTAGAAGGACCCACGGGAAGATGGATGTTTGAATCCCACCCGCTCCCCTTCACTCGGGTGGAGGTAGATTCAGAACGGACGTATTTCATAGATAATATGGGAAAGTAGCAGAAAAAAAAGGCAGAATAGAGATATCAAGAGTGGGAAATGAGAAATCGATTTGGAAAGCAGAGGAGAACCATTGAAAACCTGTTGGAAGTGTGCACGCGCAGTTCAAAATAAGGCTTTCTACTTACGAAGTCCGGTTGGGGGTGTGTGGTCTTTTAACAAACCAAGATGGCAACGCTCATCCATCCAAATAAATATTTTGCATTTCCAACATCTGCAGACTAGCTTATCTTAGCAAAATATATGGATCCCTGGGAAGGTGTGCCCAAATCCATTTTAAACTTTTATTTTGGATGTACCAGAAAATCCTGTTTGTGACTCTGTCGTGAAGGATTTGGAATCTGATCCAATTTTGTTTAAAGGCCCAAGTGTTGAATGTTCTTTAAATTTCACAAATTATGTGTGGAAGAGTGTGAGTAAATGCTAACATTTAAATAATGATCCAGATTCATGGTGGTATAGAAATTAATCCTGGCCCTGGCCGGTTTGGCTCAGCGGTTAGAGTACTGGTCGGGGCTCCGACTGAAAGGTCGCGGTTCCGTTCCTGCTCAAGGACACGTACCTCAGCTGCAGGTTCACTCCCCAGCCCCAGTTCAGGCTCGTACTGAAGGCAAGCAATTGATGTTTCTCTCTCTTCTCTCTCTCTTCCTTCCTTCCACTCTCTAAAAGTCAATGGAAAAAAATATCCTCAGGTGAGGTTTTAAAAAAAGATACAAAAGAAGTTACTCCTGAAATGCTCTACTCTGTCTTTGATGAACCTGTGGATTTAGGCACATTCAGTCTTGGAGAGAACAGACAGAGCTTGGCGCCATGTACTGAGATGCTGTCCTTCCTGGGGTTGGGTCCAGAGGCTCACAGAAGACCCCAAATAACAGTTCGTTCCTGGAATTGCTGGAATTGACAAATCCAGATTGAGTAGCGTGTTTTTCTGGGCATGATTTATCCTTGCTTTAACCATGGCCATCTGAGGTTGTGAGTTATGCTGTGTGTGTAACTGGCTTGGTTTATTAATCCCACAACTGGAGACTCTACTACTGATTTAATATTTACTGAGCACCCAAAATATGTCAAACACAGTACAAGCCCCAGCTTGAAGAGCTTCACAAAGTGAGTCAGCCGCACATGCATCTTATACACATAGCAAAGGCATCAACGCATGAAGGAAAATCAATGGAGGCACTGCCTTGGGGAACAGGTGCTCCTGACCTCTCATCTGTGGGGAAGGGACCCTGGGCTCACTCCCAGATCTTTGCCTGGGTCCCCTTGACGTCAGTTCTGTGACTTGCCTTTGCAAGACTGCTTGATGTTCAGGAATGCAAGCCACAGGACAGAGGTGGTTAACTGGCCCACCTGAGAAGATAAACCTGGAACTCAGCACCCCCTCTAGAGGAGCAGGCTGAAAATCCACAAGAACAAAATTCAGGAAGGTTACATCAATCGGAATACTGTTACCTTAGCACCCCTCACAGTTGCTAATTCCAGGTAACTGTTGCCAACACATATTGAAACACTCCCCAGCCGATTTAGTGAGCTGCATCTATTGATTGACTGCCAAAAGTGAGACCTGGTGACAATGCTTGCAAAGCGGATTACAGACCCTCCCGTCAGCCTCGGAGAGGGCTGCTGCCAAGTGCCAGACTGGCTCAGTTCCCAGCTCTATGGCCCGTATGGCTCCTTGCAGGAGAGGATTGGATGCTCCGTATTACCTAAAGTGGATTATATTAAATAAAATTTTCTACTTTCAACCCTGTGTGGATTTCTCTAGGACTCACTTCTGATAGACTTTTTTAAAGTTAGTTTTTTCGTAACATTTTAAAAAGATATGTTCTTAAATTGTTTAGAACAATTTTTTTAAATATATATTTTTATGTGTTTTAGGGGGAGAGGGAGGGAAATGGAGAGAGAGAGAGAAACATCAATGAGAAAGAGACATCCATCGGCTGCCTTCTGCATGCAGCCTAGTTGGGATCGAGCCTGCAACCTGGGCATGTGCCCTGACTGAGAATCAAACTGGCGACCTCTCCGTGCATGGGACAGCACTCACCCAACTGAGCCACACCGGCCAGTGCTAAAGTTAGGTTTATAGCCAAACTAGTCCCAAAGAGATTTCACATAAGGTAAGAATTAATTAGTTGCTATTCATTTGCCAATTTGCTTAGTTTGTAAAAATGTTTATAAACAGCATAATTCTCCAACCTCATTGGGCTCTCCATAAAATCCATATAAATATTAAAAAGGTTAAGTTGTAAGCATGATAGAAACAGGTGGCAGCTTTTCTAGTAATTATTGGGATACCTTCTTCTCACAGTTGATATAGACTTACTTACATCAAGCTACTCAGGGAACACTTCAATTTTTGGATTTGGAATAATCCGTAGTGTATAACTTTATAATGCAGTTGATCTGACTGGACTCACGCAGTGCCTTACACATAGAAGACACGTAAGGAAATTGTTGAAAGCATACCTATATATTCCTGATGACAACGAGTTGTCTCTACGTGATTCATCAGGTATTCTCTGAAGGCTTAAAAGAGTTTTCCCCAAGTAACTCACTGTCAGAATTCAACTTCAAATTCTTAACACCCGTGACAGGTACAATGACAGCTTCACTCAGGTGTTTCTGAGACTAATTAAAAAGAGGATACTGCTTACCCTGGCCAATGTGGCTCAGTTGGTTGGAGGGTCATCCTGTCCACCAAAAGGTCACAGGTTCAACTCCCGTCAGGGCACGTACCCAGACTGCAGGTTAGAGCCGCAGTAGGGGCATGTACAGGAGGCAACTGGTCGATGTCTCTTTCACACATTGATGTTTCTCTCTCCCTCTCCCTTCCTCTCTCTCTAAAGCCAATTTTAAAAATTATAAAGTTGAATCTTGAACGTATATTCAAACCAACGAAAATGCTTTGAAAAGCCCTTATGCCCAGGCCCATCTCAAATCGACTGGACTCTCTGAGGACAGGGCCTAGTCAGTGATGTTATCTGGAAGCTCCCCAGGTGATTCTAGGAGCAACCAGAGCTAAGAAGCAGTGAATTTAACCTGGCAACAAAGAGACCACAATCAATCATATTTCTCCCCAACAAATCCCATCCTTTCCCCATCGCCCCCACTCTCCACACATACCCCGAGAATGCTCTAAGGAAACATGGGGTGTGTGGCCTTGAGCCTCCCGGTAATGGCGCTGCTGGAAGCGCAGGAGCCGGTCCCTGGGATGCCACAGGGCTGATCTGACAGCTGCCTATCAGGTATCATTGCCTAAGACTCCTGCTCTCACTGCCCAGTCACTGTTGCAACATCAATGTGGAAACCCCTGTCCCTGGGCACTTGTCCTCATTGACAGAACTCTCAGGAGGTTACGGTGAGAATTATCAGCCTGGTATCACAGCCCAACAGTCTTCACCTGTTCCCTTAACCATGGGATTGGAATTACGTGTTCTGTGCATCCTGGGGAGTGACAGTTTATTTTTCTCTTTTGACCTTAAGTAAGCTTCTCCCGGTCCTTGTATTCGGAGTTGATCGTGTCCCCGGTGTGTCGCTACAGAGCAGGTGGCGAGCACTTGTAAGACCACCGCCGTGGGTCTGCTGCGACCGAGCAATTAGACGATGCAGGAGAACGCTGTAGCTCACAGATTACACCGAGTTTCAGAAAAGCAAATACCTGAGCGCCCACCTTGTGGCAAACACTGGGTGCGCACACACAAACATACCCACAGGTAGGACGTCTGTCCTATGCACAGCTGTATGTCCCCTTAAGTGACTGGTACCTTTTCCACTTTATTCCTATTTAATCTCTTCATTGACTAATTTATCTCATCATTTTCAAATACAATTGGGGGTAAGGAGAGGAAAAACAATAGCAAGACCTTCTTGAAGGTGACTTGTAAGTCTTTTGCAGTATAAATGCAAGTGGATTTCAAATGAAAACCCCCTTTGATGAATCAAGGCCTTATTCAGGAAACGCTAACATCCTAGATGTCGATTGGTAATACACGAGTCCCCGGAATTCTAGAAACAAACGGGTTCCAGTCAGCTGAGCGATATCAGGTATTATATCCGAGTTGCAAACTTTTAAAAAGGCAAACCGACAGTCTTTACGTCCTACCTCATTGCCCCTTCTCGTCTCACCCAGTGGCAAACAGAAGGAAAAGCAAGGAAGGCGGCCACGCTTCAGAAACACTGTTTGAAAACCAGAGAAAGAGCTTTGCTTGACCATTAAAGCACAAATAGAAAATAGTAAATCTCCTTCCCTCCCCCTGGCCTCCTCCAAGCAAAGCACTAGCAGCAAAGCCCATGTAAGGTTTGACAAATACTCAAGGACAAGGCAGGGCGGCTGAGTAAGAGGGCTGGGCTGCGTGTTCAGCCCGTGTTGGCTTAGATCTGGTTCTGGGAAGAGGTTCCCAGGTCCAGCCTCGCGGGCACCCTCGGAGACCAGAGAGGGGGGTGGAGGGGCATCAGATGAGGCAGGCCTAGGTGCAGAGGCATCAGATGACCACGCTGAGTGTCATGCTCTGGTCCTGGGGCGGGATCCTGCGGGACCAGCGAGCAAGAGATTGCCCAGCTGCTCGCAAAAACTTGCGTGCTCAGCAGGGCCCCCTGGCGCCGGGGCCCGGTACTGCAGCGCCCCCTTGCATCAGGCCCCTGCACAGCAGCAGTGACTTGCATCATGCTCCGGTACTGCAGCGCCCCCTTGCATCAGGCCCCTGGACTGCAGCACCCCTGCACCGCAGAGCTCCCTTGCATCATGCCCCGGTACTGCAGCGCCCCCTTACATCAGGCCCCTGTACTGCAGCACCCCTGCACCGCAGAGCTCCCTTGCATCATGCCCCGGTACTGCAGCGCCCCCTTACATCAGGCCCCTGTACTGCAGCACCCCTGCACCGCAGAGCTCCCTTGCATCATGCCCCGGTAGTGCAGCGCCCCCTTACATCAGGCCCCTGTACTGCAGCACCCCTGCACCGCAGAGCTCCCTTGCATCATGCTCTGGTACTGCAGCGCCCCCTTACATCAGGCCCCTGTACTGCAGCACCCCTGCACCGCAGAGCTCCCTTGCATCATGCCCCGGTACTGCAGCGCCCCCTGCACCACCCTCAATTACGCCGGACATGCCACAGTGCCCAGGGGCCGGGGCCTGTGAAAGAGCAAGGGCGGGGCCGAGATTCAGGGCATAGCCTCTAGACTCACTTGGATTCGAGCATTAAGAGTGAGGGAGAAAGGCAGGGGATGGGGTGTGAGAAAAGACCCAGAGTTTGGCAAGAAGTGGAGAGCCTCGTGGGTGACACAGGTGCGGGTGGCCCCAGGGACAGAGCAGTTGCAGGACACTGAAAAATGTGGGAGATGAGGCTCTGGCCCACCCAGTCTCTGGAGCAGGTGAAAGACATTCTAGGGGTGGGAGTGGGGGCAACAGATTGCAGGCGCTCGAAGCCGTGGAAGGAGCAGGGACTTGTGCGCCAGCGCTCCACTAGGAGCGCACGCTTGCGGGGTCCTGCCGTCCTCAGACGGGGCCCGAGCTTGCAAGACTCCAGCAGAGGCGACCACGGCGTAGCCTTTGTGTGGGCCTGGCGCTCTCGGGCACAGTGAGATCTGCTACAGAGGTGCCGGGGCGCCGGCAGTGCGCAGCTCAGCTGGGAATGGCCATGAACTCCTGGAGATCCACGAGGAGGACAGGAGGCCGAAACAGCCACACACACACACACACACAGGGAAAGGGTGCAGGGCAAGGGCTGAGGGAGGACCCCTGGGTAGCAGAGGAAGGCGCTGTGCACTGAGCGCTGCGATTCAGGGGCATAGGCCAAGGTCAGCGGCACGCTGCTGGGCACAGGAGAGGGTCCTGGAAGGCCAGGAGCTGGCCTCTTTGCGCAGGGTCCGTCTGCTGCTGCTGACCCAAAGGAAGCTGGTTGCTGGTGACTCCCTCCAGGACGTGGAGAGCACAGCCCACGACGAGCAGTGGCTTGCACACCCCAGGGGCCACAGGCCTGCCAACCACCCACCAGCGTGCTGCGAAACACCCTTTGCTCTGCGGCAGGAAGAATGACCCCAGCAGCCCAGCTGTGGACACTCAGCCAATCCTTGGAGCCCGCTCGCCCTTGCAGGGGGCCGAGGCACTCGTGGTGGAACTAGACGCGCTGATGCAGCACGCAGGCTCCACCAAAACTCCCGCTTCCCGATCCTCTTCCTCCACTCAAGCCAAACGCCTCCTTTGCCACGACGTGAGACCACAGGCACCTGCATGCTGCTGACCCAGCCCATTCCCTGGTGGCTCCGTCAGGCCACAGGACGTGCATCCAGCCAGGCTTTGGCTCGGCTGCACTAATAACAAGACTGCTTGTTGTTAGTGTCATTTTAAGCCTAAGTAGACATCCGTCTCCCAGGAAGTAATCTTGATGTGTTATGAGTTCTGTTATTATGTCACAGAAAGGAAAAGCGGTTTGCTGGAGAAGCCTGGCGCAGGAAGCAAATGGGAATAAATAAGGGCGTGCTCTAAAGAAACAGTTATGGCCTTTGAAGGCGCTTACAAGGGCTGTCATTTCCCACCTGCGCCTGCGTTGAGTCTTGTAAGAAGCAGGAGGGCAGTGTGACCCCACGTTTGCTCTGCAAGGGCAGGGCCCCAGAAGGACTGGCCCCGACAGGAACCTGCCTGCTGCACACCCAGCATGGCCAGGCCGCCCATCTGGCCGCCCTGGGGCAGGGGACGCTGCAGCCCTGTGCCTGCTACCCAGGTGCCTGGGCGAGCCTTGTAGTACGTGACCAAGGGCAACTGTGCTGTCCTGGGCTAGAGAAGGAGCCCAGCGCCTGCTTCTAACCCACAGCAGGTTTTGCTTAATTTTTGTAGCTCAAAGGATTTTTTTTTTATTATTATATTAAGGGACAGAACAGAATGTACGATGTCATGACGCCCAGCTCCTGCATCCAGGTGGGTGGTGTCCTCACTAATTCTACAAAGAACTCATCAGGGTTTCCTTTCCGCCCACAGGAGACAACGCGGTTTCTAGGCTAGGGTGCAGCTGTGAAAACAGGGCGTACGAGGACACTGTCACTGAAGATCCAGGCCAAAATTTAAAATAAGCACCGTCTCTCAAAACCATTGTCTGTTTATACTTTCAAGTGCCGTGACTTTGACGTGACTGGCCTGCTTCCTTTCAGAGTGTCTAGATTCAGTCTGCACGGACACAGGCGATTCAGCCAAATCAGCCGCATGTGCCGACGAACGAGACAATCGACCGGCACGCACGGTTTCCTGACACGGGCCCCACAGGAGCCGGTATTTAACTGGGGTGGAAAAGCTACACACTGTACTGGCAAGAACACAGGCAAACATGAGAAAATACTTTCTGGCAAACAGTGTTTCGTCAAAGCAAAATGGATGACAAACCTCCTTTCTTCTTATGCTGCAAACTAACTAGGTAAGAATCCCAGTGGAATAAGCAAGGTCGACTCAGGCTTGAGATAAAGAAGCGGGCCCTTCACCCTGTCATGTGCCTCGGTGTGGAAATGAGGAGCGACAGTCACGGGCCCCAGGACACGCAGATCCCCCTGCGGCCTCCCCTCCTGGCTTTGCAGGACCAGCCTGGCCCAGAGCTGGCTGCAGTCACCGCACAAAACTAGAGAAACTAAATTTCGCAGACTTTACTCTGCCCACTTTTTGTTTACACATATATTATAATAAAAAGAAGACAATATAAAATATTTCTCCATTAACTTAATAACGCAAAGACATCCAAAGGTTTTAATGCCAATTCACATCATGATACAATGCTTTCATAAGGAAAGTTCTGCTGTTGGCCAGACAATGGTCTCTCACAGAAAAAGCATCTGGGTAATTATTAAATTACTGAAGAACTCACCCACATTTTATATTTGGATTTTAAAAATTCCAATTTTATTCCTTGCAGAAATATTATTAAAACTACTCAGGAGAGACTTTAGTTGCAGGTGTTATTTATAAGCCTGCAGCAAGCATTCCATTGAGAAAAGTAAAATTTGGCCTTCAGGGTAAAATGGAATTTTCCTTGATACTAGAATGTTACTGGTGCAGCAAATCAAACTATACAGGGCATAGTAAGAGTCTGTATATATTCTTACAGTAATTCAGTGTTTATCAATACAATCCAAGATACTCACAGAGTTAAAGAGTCTAACTCAAGTCCTCCACAAAATCTATCAACTCTGGTTGGTAAGTATTTAAAAAAATAAATCTGACAACCTTTACTTTTACTTCTCTGAATAATTTTACAAACAGAGGACTTCTGGTAGATGACTGACTTGCTCCCAAGATCACACTTCTAACTCTCCCACTCCTCCACTCCCCAAAAAAGGACAACTGAATTGGCAGAGGCAACTCTTATGAAAAACCTGCAAATCAGAAGTGTGACGATCTCTAATGTCTTCCTTTTCGCTCCAAGTTCTCTGAAGAGGTAAATATCAGTCCCACATAGCCGAGTAGGCTTGAGCACAATACTCAATTTAGAGTCAAGCAGAACTGAGGAAAAAATTTTTCATTTGCCACATCTTTCTATTTTTCTTTGCCTTTCAAGAACAACTAGAATAAGCCTCAGAGTCTAAACAGGAACTAACTAGCACTGTGGGTGTAGAAAAACCAAACACAGCTTTGCCACAGTTGGGCGGGGGCCTCAGATCAGCAGTGCTACTTCTCTCTGACTCCAATACGATGTCTGAAGCTGCAGACTGCGGCCTTTTTTCAAAAGCACTTATCTTACCCATTTAAAATGAAACGGATCAGGAATCCCACACCACTGACTATATTTGGATTTAAAAACCGTATCTGCTTCTAGAGCATCACCGGAGCCAGCTTTCACTGTTGGCTGATTCTCAACCTTACGAGGGGAGTTTTATTGCTGGAGTCCTGGCGACGCCTGAACTAGCGTGATGCTGGTACTACAGCAGCTGGTGAGTCATGTAAGTGATAGACGGAATGGAAATGTCCTACAAGAGTTGGTCCCCAACATTAACATGAATGTGCCATAGTGAGGCGGGGGGAAGCTGACCATGAATGTGCAACAAGGTTCTGTTCTCCCACTTGTTCAGATTCCTGCTCCGAAGCCATGCCTGACATCTGGTGGCATCTTGGCGGGTTAGTCCATGATACCGTAAGCTTTTCCAGGAGGCATTTGTGAGTTTGACATGGTCACAGAGTTGCAAAGTGCACAAAGCTCAAGGCACAGAGTAGAAAAAGGTTGTGGACTAATGGGGGGAAAGGTAGAGCAAAAGCAGAGTTAGCATTTTCCTTTCACGAGACTTTCTAATGCTAAACAAAGACCAACTCTTTTCAAGGGGCTTCTTTTAGTTATGGGTGAAAAATACTGTATTGTAATGATCTGCTTGATTTTAAAGCAAAGGGTATCTTGATGTGTGAAACCAATATACCGAGCGCCAAGTCCACAAATGAATAAAACAGTGCTTAAAAAAATTCTCCTGCTCCTATATTTTTGCAGGAAGCTGCTGGTTTGGGCCGCCCAATTTCACTTAGCAATGGTCACCTTTCAAGATGCCTGTTCCTCACGGAATCTATAGAGAGATTCATTAAAGGATTGTCCCATTTCAAAATCATCCCCAAGTCTAGCAGCAACTGACAGTTTTTTTGTTTGTTAGTTTTTTGTTTTTTAAAATTACAAATCAAAGTAAGAAGTCTGACATCCTCTTCCGAGAACAGCTTTGTGACAGTGCCCGAGTGCAGGACCCACTGTGCTCGGAATACAATCTCTGCAGCTCCAGTGTGTCCTTGTGGCAGGAAGGAAAGTACATTCAACACATTCACTATCTGTAGCCTCTGGAACTCGCACATGCTGAGGAGCTGTCTGAAAAAAATCATCAAAACAGGAAAAGGTATGAATAGCAGACGGCACTGGATCATGGTAGGAACCTATTTAACACATATTCCTACCCCTCTCCCAATCGCCAAAAAGGAGATTTTTTAAAAAGTGGTTTTGAGTGGAGTGAAAGGTGAAAGGGGGCTAGGTCATCAGGAACTGAGACTGAGTCACTGGCAGCATCCTGACAACTGCCTGAGAGCCACCACCACCCACTGGACCTCAGATCGGCCGCAACTCACAGAACAGCCTGTCCTCGATCACACACAGTCCCGATGAGCCCGCCATCAAGAACACTGTGGGGATCATCATACTTGCTGCACGGTCACTGCCGGTGGCTATCTACACCACAACCCCCACAGATGGTAAGGAACCTTATTACTTACCATAAGCCAACTCATCTCCAGCTCTCTTCCGGGACTGGGCAGCTCTGCGGATCAAAAAGGGAAAGTGAGTCAACAGAGCTGACTGACACCTCCACGTACCAACAGGAGAAATGAACCGCACAGCTGATGATGGAAGTGCAGCAGGCATTCCCATGCTAACCCAACAGCCTTAAATTGTGAAACAGACATTAGATTGCACAGTAACTGAGTCATTTACAAACTGATATTCTTAGCTAAAAGGTGTTCTTTTAAATACAGAAAGCTATTAAATGAAGGAGGGGTTATCCATGAAGACGGTTTACGCTAGGTTCTAGAAACAGCTCAGACTGACTATCTTTGAAGACTGCCCTGGGCTCTGCTGCCAACGTGCCCAATGACCTTGCACCAGGGCAAACTCCAAGTCTGAACTACGAAGGGTAACTTAAAATCTTACCCTAAGAAACGGAAAACTGCTCAAGCTCTGAAAGTCTCAGGCTCTCCTTAGAATGAACATGAACACTCTTCTTGCAGAAGAACACAAACCTTTCCCTACATTACCCAGTTTACCTTCAAACACCAAAGAAGTCCTGGTTCCACTTTAGAGGTGAGAGAACAGGTCTGATTAGGACCTATGCTACCCATAAATGCTATTTTTGTGTCTCTAGTTTCCCAGACAATAATTCAGACAAGTGACTAAAATGCCCGAACCATGAGTAGTAACGCCCAACTCACTAGCCTGTTCATCTGGCCAACACTCTGTCCTCGGTCGCCTTTCTCTCCCTTGTATAGTCTCCTTTGTCTAGAACAGTGATCACACCAGTCCTGTGACTTGAAATACTTGAGTGGGTTTCGTGGATTTCCATTACAGTTAAAAATCAATTCAAATTCACACGCCAGTGGGCCCCAGACTTCCATCTCCTGCTCTGATATTTCCTCCCCTGCACTTCAGACACAGATCAACTGCCCCATGACCACTGCCACCTGGATAATTTATACACACCACCAATGTACCATGGCCAGAAGGAATACTGCTGACTCCACGCCACCCCCACTCCTTCCCCAGTCTCACTCAATAAATGAATACCCACCCAATTCCTCAGACCAGAGCCCTAGCTCACCCTTGATTCCTCTCTTTCCCTCTCTCTGGAGCATTTACCCCCAAACAAAATCCAAAATAAACCACCCCTCACCTACTCCACAGCAAAAACCCCAATTCAAGATACTATCATCCCTCCCCTACACAACTGCAAGAGTCTTACTATTAGTCCAGACAAGAGCCAGAGTGATCTTATGTAAAAGCATAAATAAGATTAGTTCATGCCTCTGATTAAAGCCTTTCACTGGGTTTCCACTACAACTACAAATCAGTTCAAATTCATTTCCCTGGTCCTGTGAGATGCGGCTCCGTCTGCCTCTCCATCCTATCTACCTCTGGTCACTACACCCAAGCCACTCTGGCTTTCTTTCCGTCCCTTGGACACGTTAGCACTTCTGTACGTACTTAACCCTGCCTGCAGTATTCTTCACTTAGTCGACCAGTGGCTATCTCCTGATCACCAGCTCCCTGGCTGGAGGCCTTCTCCTCGGGAGGCACGACATTACCAAGTTAGCAGGAATAGCCCCTCAAAATGCCCTGGTCACCCGTTCTCTATCCCACACACAGTTTCATTTCCTCAGAACACTTATTATTATTTGAAATAAACTGTTTACATGTTTATTATTTATCTCCCTACACTGAAGCACAAGCTCCATAAAAACAGGAACTTTGCTCCCTTGTTCCCCCAGTACCTAGAACAGTATCGAGCACATAGTAGAAAATAAGTATTTGCTAAATTAACAAACTAGTGAATAAATTCATAAACAGCCTCTACAGATGATTAAAATGCTAGCTCAAATAATTATTTCCTGCTTTTGAATAATCTTCCAGATGACCAAAATTTCCCACTTTATTTCCCTGGTTTTGCTCAAGATGAGGAAAGAAGCCTCTTGCTGGGCTGGGTGAGAGGAGTCCTAACGACCCAGAGAGAGAACACAGCAAATGGCCTTGAAAGGGTTTGTTCTTGGCAGGGCACTTAAGGGAAAAACATGCTCAACTTTTAGCATGAACTGGCCTCACGCAGTTAAAGGACTTGAAACAGAAGTTCTAAGGCCACTTTTTGAACATCTCTACCGTGAACACTGCACCTGCGCAAAGCCAGCTGAGCATCTTACACGATCACTATTTACAGGATATCATCACAGCAGCATTCGCCGAACATTCTGAAACAAGTTAACACTGATCAAAAGGAAAATGTAGGATTTGAGATATGGAGCCTCAACTTCTACAGACAACCTGCATTCCCAACCCCCAAATGCCAAATAACTGAAGATGCCAAAAATAACAGGAGAAAAACAGAAGTGAGGACAGGAGACAGGAAGCGGCCGTGCACACGGCGTACGCGAAGGCTGCCAAAGATCAGCCGGCGAATGCGGCAGGGAAAGCTGCAAGCGGCGCTCCAAACCAGGCCCTGCTGCTGAAGGGAAAAGCCCCGATCTAGAGGAACCCCCTCAGCTGAAGACCAACAGTACCCCCGCCCTACCAGGTTCTATTTGGGTTCAGAAACCCAGGCACCAATTCCTCAGAAAGAACATTTCATTTGCCCTTGAAAGCTCTCTGGCACTCGCTTTGAAGAGGACCCCAGGCTGGTTTGAATGAGATGTTCCGCCTCAGGGCATGCACGCTAGAAGTTTCCAGATGAGCTCATCTTCCATAATGCAGTCTGACAACACCGAACTCCAACCTGCCTTCCCTGACAATAAGCAATTCAATTATGCAGGTAACAGAAAAAGGAAAATGTCGCTCTTAGCTTAGATGTTAATTGTAGCTTTGAAATAAGTCCACATGGTATTTCCATGCACCTGAAGATATTTCGCATAAACTCAGCTCAAATGAGGATGTGTCCATTAAATGCAAAAGAGGATATATTTGACAACATTCACACGATTTCAAAACACTTCAAAGACTTACTCTGTGCCGTCCACATTAAAGCTGTGAACTGCCTACTCAGGACTCCGTACATCGTGTAAGTGGAACATAATCTTAAATGAAAAAACAGTTTGCAAAGCTGAAAGGAATCATGTGGTTGGTCAGGCATAAGCCATAAAATGACTGCTCATGTCAGAACGGCCAGTAATAGAATTCTTGTTAGACAGCCTGTACTATATTCCCAATTTTTATTTTTATTTTTGCATCAGTGGACACCATTTCTTCTAAAACAATTCTAGCCAAATGCTGAGCAAGGAAGGCATCAAGCTGGCCGGGCAGAACGTGGAACGAGGGCCGGAAGCACAGGCTGACTCTCCCAGCGGCCGCGTGGACGGCGCTGCGCATCCTTTCTGCTCGGGATGGGCCAGCTCAGCAGTGCGGCGAGCGAGTCCAAGAATGTCAGCTTGGGAAGGGCCTTCTCTGTGCTAAGCACTTATCAGAATAACTTATGAGGCAGGCCTTAATCTTCACAGTAAATGTATAATAAACTGCCAACTTAATTCTAGAAATGCCCAATTCAGTTTGTAAAATAAAACATTTTAATGTTATCACCTCTTGGAATACTAACGTTTTAAATTTCAGGCAGAAGGCATACGAAAGAATTCCACTAAGAGAAACAAAAAATCCAATTTATACCCAAACCCTGAATGTGTTGGCCTTGGCAGAACAGTCCATGTTAGTCCATGTACCAGGGCAATGTTACATGAAGCTACTTATGGAGTCAGTCACTCACCCCAAGCAAATTTTACATATGAGCTACTATACAGCACCAAGCAGTCCTGCACCCTGCTGTCTTATTCCAATTCCAAAATTAGGGTTAGGGAATGTCTCTGGAGGTGTTTAAAAAGTTGCCCACACTGCTCGGAAAGGTGAATTCAAGGTGTTCAGAGAAATCCACACGAGCTAACTTCCTCAACTGCATCATAGAAATAAAAAGTTTTCAGAAGGCCGTTTGTTTTCTAAAGACACCAATAAGTTCATCTCTAAATTAAAAGCAAACATTCAAATAAAACATGAATAAAAGCATAAAAGACTTCAAATTTATGGTGATTTTTCTCCTACATTTATAGGGGGGGAAACATAAAAAGTATACTCAGATTATTCTACATGTATTTTTTAAAGTTTTAAGGAAACACTTTTAACTATAATTCAAATTAAAAAGCCAGAAAAACACCTGACAAAGTTAGTTATACAAAAATAAAAACTTCTACATGACTTAAAATTAAAAAGAAAAACCAACACCAAAAGTAAAGTCAAAAAACAAACTGGGAAAAAAATAACTGTCTTCTCTCAGGCAAAGCATCAATCTCTATCCTACAGAAAGAGCACCTAGAAACTAAGATTAAAAAAAACACTGACCACCAATAGAAAAATGAGTCCAGGGCATGAACAGGCAGTTTACAGAAAAAGAAATATACGAACGTGAAAATAGGCTCTGCCTCACTCATAACAAGAAATGCAAATTAAACCAACTCTGAGTAATTATGTTTCACCTGCTAGAGTGGCAAAATACAAAGGTTTAACAACAGGCTCTGCATGGAAGGCCACGGAGAACAGGTACGTTCAGACTCTGCTGGGCACATGCAAGATGACACAATCCCCTATGGAGGGCAATTGGGCAATATTAGTCAAAATTACAACTGCATTTACTCTTGACCCAGCAATCCCACTTATGGGACTTTACTCTCCAGATATACCTGCAGCAGGTATAGAATTACGCACGGACAAGGCTATTGACTGCAGCAGTCTGGGTAATAGCAAAAGATTGGAAATAATCCAGTTGCCATCTACTGGGGACTGGTTAAACAAGGTGTAGTAGATCTACGCGATAGGATGTGTAAGAGTTGAATAAAAATAAGAAAATACATTGTATTTGCTTGTATCTATATATTAAGAAAAACATTGGAAGGAATCACAAGAAACTTAAAAATTTATTACCTAACGGGGTGGGAGTAGATGGAAAGGCAGGTGAGGAAAAAACTTCTCAGCGTATATTTTTTATTTTCAATGTATATCATTTTCATTTTTGAACCACACAAATATATTAGTTCTTCAAAAATGATTAAGTAAAACTACTATGGCATGAAATGGCCTCATTCTGTGTATAAAAATAATCCTGCTGTTAGGGACATTACAGTTAATGTCAGGAAACTCGTGACCACTGGACATCAGAGAAGAACTAGCTGTCTGCGCGCTCCCATTTCCCATGGCCTTTCCCTCCCTCACTTGCTGCAAGAAAGCCAGGCCTGTCTACCCCCTGAGCGTCACGGAGCCTTTCCAGCGGGACCTGATGGTGAGCGGGGCAAGTGGCCAGTGGACTGATTACTCAGTGCCCCACTGCCATACGCACAGAGGTGCCACCAGGAAAAAACGGGGGGAAAGCCAACCCATGGGCCAACCAGTCAGCTGTTTTACTTCTTAACCTGTGCTGAAACTAGAGACTTGGTACCAGTGATCTTGGTCGAGACCAATATCCTGAGACTTAATTTGGCCTCAAAATCTATGGAAGTGAATGTCTCTCCCCAGTCCCAGCAAGAAAAGTGAGTCAATGATCCGCCTACTACTGTGGTCACAACTGTGTCAAATGAGGAGCCAGGTGCCTTCCTTTCCACAAACTGGACATATTTTGTCACAAAAGAAAATAAAACTTGCCTCATAAGACCATTCTGTATAAGTTCTCTCTGAAGTTTCTGATCTTGAGCAGCATATTCAGAAAGTTCAGATTCCACCGCCGGAGGGAGAATGTTTGGAATAAATTTAGAAAATAGAGTTGGAGCCATCTGAACCCACTCTGTGAGGGAAGGAAAAGATTCTTTAAGAAAATCATATAGACAAATTAAATTAAATATATATTAAACCAAAGTTAAGTGCAAGTTTATTCTGATAAAGAAGATACAAGAGGTTAAATTTCCTTTCTAAAAAGAATTTACAGTGTAAAGAAAACAGATGTCTTTACATTTTACCGATATAACAAAATTTAATGAAAATCTCTAGAGGTTTTTAAATGGGCCTTATCAAAAATTCTAAATATGAGGGAAGGAAATATTTGCATCAAAGGTGAATTAATATCTTTATTATAAAGCATTTTTACAAATCACTAAGACCAGATAAGTGAAAGACAGGACTGAATAACTTATAAGAAAAACAGAATAAAAGCCTTGTTAATATTTATGCAAACTCAGGCTAAAATAAACACAATCTCCCCCCGCTCACCGACCTGCAACTGTAACGAAGGCCCACCTGTGGCAGGGGCGTGAGGGAACCAGCGCCCGCCTCCCTGCCGGGGCCCTCCTGTGAGCACTGCTGCCCTTTTGGAGCCTATTAATCTGGCCCTTTCAAATTTTCACTCTCTGAAAACATCTTAGCTGCGCATCAAAAACCATAAAATGTCAATGCTCTATTTATTCCAGTGAGCTCAATTGTAAAATTGTAATCTTAAGTAAATATAATTATAAATTTGAAAAAATTTACGCTAATGCTGTGCAATGCTGGGTCATTGGTAAGTTAAAAAAAAAAAAAAATCAACAGGAGAACAGCCAAGTTAGAAATGGCAAGAAAAAAAATAAGGACTGAAAATGACACAAGGGCCACCTCACTCAGCCCTGAACAAACTCATGGCAAAATGCCCTCAATCGTGTCCCTCCACCTCGCTCAGCTCAAACAGGGTGCGGAAAGAGCCTCGGAACAGTGCTCCGGGGACCACAACCAATCGGTGTGAGCCGCCAACCAGACCTGCCGTTTCATGGAACTCCAAGCAGTGATTAAAATAAAGATAAAGAAACAAAAAACGTGTATTAAATGAAGGGCAACTATTTTTAAGCTGAGTTTCTAAACACCAAATGAAAACACACTTAAAATGTTAAGTCATCAGGATCTCCAAGGATTAGGGCCCAGGAATCTAGAGTTTAGAAAACCTTCTTGGCTGATTCAGATGCATTCACTATACAAAGATCAGCACGTGAGATTCACTGCAATGAAAGAAACTTTTACATTTAAAATTCAAGTTTTAAAATATTTTAACCTTAATCTTTCAGGTGAATAAAACTGCTTTAACAAACCAGGAACACAATGGGTGAGATGTGTAAATGTCAAAATACGTTTAACAGTATCTCAGAAAATGCCAATGGTTACAAAAGGTTTGCCTTTGCAAAAGGACAATTCGTAAATACAGACTCTTCACAAGTAGCACGAATCCTACCTAAGAGCTCAACCTTAGAACAACAGCATTTAGATGAACACGTATCTCTGAGTGTTTCTCCCCTGATTACTTTTAGTCTGCATTTCGTTATTTATGATAAAAGCCAGAGCTTTTATGATAAAGCTGCTTACTTGGGAGGCAGAATTTAGAAATTTGTCAAACTGCACTTGGATGCCTTCCAAAATAAAATAAAATAAATCATTCATAACCTAGCACTAAAAGCAAAATCCATGAGCCATTTCATCACATTTAGTAAAATGAAATTCAAAATTCTGAGAAACTACAAAAAGAGAAACATCAGCTTATTGGAAACATGAAATAAAATATTTTGCTACTTTATATAAATAATTACTTTATACAGATAATTTGTTTAAATTTTATGAATAGAGCGAGACCCGACCAAATTTAAGTAACACTGAATCTGAATACTGAAGCCACTGTTTAAAGTAGCCTGAGAAAGAAGCATTTACATCACACTCTACTCCTACTACAGTTTTCACCAAATTTCCATTTTTAGCAAGTTAAATTCTGACGGATCTTTTAAATTTAGCAAACAATCAAGCCACCAATTAAAATAAAATAACCACTGGGCCCAAGTGTACCGTAATACCTTAAGGTTAGTAAGCTTATTATATCATCAGGTATTGTGTTAAGCAATTTAGATCAGGTTTTATTTCACTCCATCTTCAAATGACAAAAGAATTTCACAAAAAGGTTATTAAAGTAGTCCCCCTTTCCCGAGGGGGATACGTTCTGAGACCCCCAGCGGACTGCTTGCAAGTTATTCAACAAGCCTGAGAAGACGGCATTGTGAGTGCGTCCCGAGCGTGTGCGCCTGTGCACAGCACCCGCAGTGTGGGCAGAATGAAGGAGGCTCCGCAACCAAAAAGACAAAGATTAATGCCAGGCGCGAGAGTCAATTTTACCAGAAGTGTCTCCTACAAACTCTTCTGTGTGTTTCCTAAACAAGTTGGGTTTCACTAGAATAGAGAGAATTCCACCTGAGTCCTGAGCTTACATTTCACAATGATGAGTATCTACTCAATTTTTTTTGCCATAACCAACCCAAATACCATTAGGGCTCAGAAACACACAGAGAAACACTGTTTCTTGGGTAGGGCTGGAGCCACCACAAACAAGCAGTCCAACCCCAAAGGAATGATGTACAGTTTACCTGGTCTGAGAGTGTACAGGCCTTGCACGATATCTGCCATAGTTGGAGGTGTGACCTGAAATGTGTTGACTGGGCTTCTAAAAGTAAAGCTGAAAAAAGAAGAAAAACTGGGACATAAAAATGGTGCAACATTTACTGGTTTTTCTTTCTATTACTATTTCTCCCAAAGATAGAAGGGTAAACAAGTGCAAGAAAAAAGCACCCCAAGAGGACAACCCAAGAACTGATTCAGTGAAGGCTGCCTTTAAACCCAGTGCAACGGAGCTCAGTCCAGCAGTAAACACATACAGGCTGTGGACACACCGATGGAAACGACTCAGTCCCGGCGGCTCTGAAAACAAGGACAGCTTCCTAAAAGCAATGGTGTTCCTGGTACTTAGGGAGCCAGAAGTGCTTCCCGTTATGCTCATGACTCAAAAGACTTACATTCGGGGGAAAAATGGTCTCTAATTCTCTCAGCCATTTCTCTCTCCCCCAGGTCACTGTATTTGAGGCTCTTGGGATTTCCCTGAAAGACGTGTTATTGGTAATGTCAGTGGCCGCAGTCAGAGGCAGGCTGACTTTCTGAGTCAATGTGACTTTCCCAAACGCTACAGCTGTATGTGTGTTTTCTCTTACTCAGGATAACAGCAGGGAGACCATGCTCGCTCCCCCTTCTCACTCCCATGGCTGGTACCTGCAGGGCCCTGACTGAGCCTGACAACGGAGCCAGCTTTCTTTTAGGTTATCTACTGCCGAACAAAAACTTTATCAGAACATTTTTAAATGGATAGAAATAATTTCTCTAGATAACATCATTAACAAATACAAATAAATTCCATTATTTAGTGGGTACAACAGATACTACTGACTCAAAACAGTTCTTTTTTAAAAAAAATTTTTTTAAACATATCTTTATTGATTTCAGAGAGAGGAAAGGAGGGGGAGAGAGAGAGAAACATCAATGATGAGAGAGACATTGACTGGCTGCCTAGCCCGCAACCCGGGCATGTGCCCTGACCGGGAATCGAACCCCGATCTCCGAGATCCTAGGTCGATGCTCAACCACTGAGCCACGCCTGGCCGGGCAAAGCAGCTCATTTTTAATTTCTCTCTCAAAGACCCGCAATTTACTAACCAAAATACTCCATAAAACTTGGCATAATTTTACTGTGTGCTAGGCTTGTCACATTGGACAGGCTGTTTTCACCTGTCCATGTCTCTTTCAACAAACAAATTCCATTTAGTGGGTACAATAGATACTACTGACTCAAAACAGTTCATTTTTAATTTCTCTCTCAAAGATCTGCAATTTATTAACCAAAATACTCCATAAACTTGGCATAACTTGGCTTGTCAAATTGGACAGGCTGTTTTCTTCTGTCGGTGTCTTTTTAAAAATGGAAACGCCATCTCACTTGGCCAACAATGACTTTACAGTTTCAAACATACACTGTGAGTTACACTTGAATTTACATGAAAGCTAAAAGTGCATTGTTCAAGTTTATCCTTTGGATTTTATCATCAGTAGGTAGTTACAATTATAAATAGCATAGAGAAATTTTAAGGAGACAAATGCTAATTTGAGCACTCCAGAAAATACTTTAAAAATATAATGTTTAAAACTGAAATTCTAAATTTTAGGTTCTAAGAGAGTCTCTTCCAACTCAAGGTTCTCTCTAATATCAACAGGCACTCGAAACCCATACTCTATTATTCCCTCTCCCTACTTTTGACCAATTGTCTTGACCTCCAGTAAGTCCGACTGAAGGTTGCCAGATGGGAGGGTAGCTGGGGGAGGCCGGGTGGAAAGGGGGAGAGACTATGAAGCACAAACTGGCAGTTACAGAATAGTCACAGTGCCTGGTAACTGCTTAACAAATATCTCATAAGTTCAGTTTTATCCAACTTACAAAAGCTTAAGGGCCTTTTCAGTTTACTTGAAAAAGAAAAGATATATCCACCTTTAAGTGTACTGTTTATTAAAAATCAGATTCTATAATAAACGAAAGGAAGAAGTAATCCGTTTATGTTTTCTCTCACTAAATCTGGATTCTCTCTGAATATTTTCTTTGCATACGCCCAATAAAATTGATTTCCAAATTACTGACAAATATAAAAACATATTTACATAGTAAATATGCTTTTCTACCAAATGACAGCACTGGTCTAAAGAATTTTAATAGGAAAAACTCCAAAATGCTGTATTTTCTTTTATAAGGAAAACAAAGACAATGTCGACATCAGAGATAATACTTAAGTGGTTATAATTAATAGTTGGGATACCTCACAAGATCATATTTAAAGATACCTGTAAGCATCTGGAAAGCCTTTTTTTAAAAAGGCCATACTCCCAAGATTCTAGATCTCCAGGATGATTCTGGAATCTCTTGAGGACATAATGAAATATATTATCTTCATCTACAGTATTACTTGAAAACCCTGCCTTTCTAAAATAAATTGGCCCAATGTTTAATATTCCTTCCCTTTATTTACACTCAAAAATGAAAGAGTTTGTGGTCAAGCTTACAACAATTCTTTTGTAAGTTCCAGTAAAAGTTCATTGTGGTAGAAACTATGACTATTAGAAAAGCAAAAATTACTGCAAATCCAAAATGTGCCAAATTCTAAAACATGACTTGATGATTTACTGCATAAAATATGAGCTTTTAAAGACTGCTGACACATTAGGTTGTAGGGGACTCCTAAATTTCACTTGGAGAGGTGTATTCCTTTAGGAAAGGTATAAGATGCCGCCTACTGTAAGGGGGCAGGGGCCTGGGAATGCGGGGAAAGGAAAAACTGAATTTGGCACGATGCTCCGCTTACTTACTAATCTACATAATAACCACGTTAAACATTTTACTAACCCCAATTCACAGAAGAGAAAACACAGGGCCAGAGGGTAAGAAACTGCCCTGAGATATAGTTAATAAATGCCAGAGCCAGAGGGGAAGTGTTTTTGCATCAAAGAGTAAACATCAGAGAGGATTCTGTGCTCCGGCTTCAAAGATATCACACTGGGCTCCTCCTAGAGTTACCAGTGACAAAGTTAGGGGCACACCCCTTCCTTGCTATGTCCCCCATTGTCAGAGGAGGGAAAGTCAGCAAGTATCAGGCACTGTCCGGGCACATGGCTGAGCAGCTCCCAGCTCACGAGGCGACCTCCAAGTCACACCTTCAACTCCTCAGGCCCCCTCTACAGAACTGGGCTTCAACACCTTCTGCTGCATGATTCAGAAGATGCCAACATGGGGTTTATGTGCCAGTGCTCGCTGACCAAAAACTATGCACATCACTGCTGGTGTTCTCTCACCCCAGCAAGGTGAATTACTCACGCAGTAGGCTGTAAATGTGCTTTTCTGCAACGTTCCGTAAACAGCTTTATAAGGTCATCTTTTAAGTCTCTGTTAAGCTTCGTTTCGATGTAAAACTTATTCTGAAAAGGAAAATAAATTATTCTTCAGCGAATCAATTAGAGGAAATGATTAGTCTAAAGCTGAAACACTAAAAATAAATTATTTTTGGGAAACAATTCATAAAAGCATCAATCAAAACATAAAAACCCAACACCAAGCAACAAAAGAAAGCCCTATCCTATTTACATGTCTTTCCGGCATGGGGTTAAAAGTACATAAAGATAAAATGCCATGAACCACACACCTCCAAAAGAACAAGGGGGAGATACCTGGCATAACCTAGAGAGGGATGATGGACAGACACACAGAACCCACTGTGTGAGGCACTTAATATGCCCTTTAAAAATACCGGATCATCTAAAGGCAACACCGGGTATCACTAACAAAAGTTCCCATTTATCCATGATCTAGGCTGAAAGCAGGAGGCGAACGTGCACTGGCTGGGCCCCAACATACACTCCACTCCAGCGCTTAGTGTAAGTCACTCAGCGTGTGGTATTCCCTGAGAGAGAGCCTGGTTCAAAGGGAGACGCGTGACCACGGCAGCCCCGTAAGGCTGAGAGAAAGCTAGGCTTGAATGAAAAGTATCTGACAGTCATCTCAGCATTGTGCGGAGAACAGGTGAATCAGATGTACACAGCAGAGACGAAAGCCCGAGTCCTTGGCAGCACTGTTAGGCCACAGATTCGGCCAAACTGGAGACTGCCTTATATCTGGATTTTACTGTAAGAGCTAATGCTTTCCCTTATTTACTTAAATCGCTTTGAATCTGGTCTTCTGTTTCTGGCAGCCAGAAGCATCCTGATTAGAATTACTGATAAGTCAAAACAATTGAATTTGTTCATGTTTAAATGTTAACTCAATGTACAGGAACGGAAAACGCAAAGAGGAATGTTAACAAGTTGCTGATTCTCTTAATTCTTAACACAACTTTTTTTTTTCTCTTTAAAAAATTATAAAAATAACATGTACATGGTTAAAAATTAAAACCATGCAAAAGGTTATACAATAAAAAGAACTGTCCCACTGCAGGCCCTCTGTCCTATTCCAAAAGGTCCCACCCTACACTGGGAAAACTTCTGTATATTCTTCCTAAAAGGTTGCTTGCATATGTGGATATGCTTTTTTCCAGAAGAAAACACACTTGCTAATGGAGAAATATTATACCCTGCTCTGCATCTTACTTTTCCACATAATGTCTCTTGGGAACGATTTTTCTCTAAAATAACATAGCACGTCATTATTTTTAACTGCGTATTTTTCAACTGTAAGTATCTTCCATAAATTACTTAAATAATGGCCCCTGGTGATAATGGAAATTTCTCCCAGTGTTCTGTTTTGTATGGCTTTTTTCTAGTAGTTTTGGGGTTTTTTTTTTTCAGTGAAGTATATCTTATGGAGCATAAATAAATCATTTTGAAGATGGGTATAAGACATACAGCAATCTCTATGCTATAGAATACAGGCTCAACCTACACACCCCAGTCCCTAATCTAATAAGCAAAGAGGAACTGGGATGATGGCTTCACTCCACTGGGATAACGAGCCCCTCCACTTGACAGGAACACTGACATTAAGATTCTGCAACTTGATATATTTAAAGGGAAGAGGGACTAATCAACAAAGTCAACAGACCACAAATTATACTCGAGGCATAATTCTCCAAGTGGAAGAAATCATCAGAACGCAAGTAAATTTTGTCGTTCCATATTTTTATGAGATGACTTGGCATTTATCATACTTCACATTTTTAGATACACGTCTTAATTCTTTTTCTGAGGACAAGAAATCTTTCTTATACATCTTTATTTTCCAAGCACAATATCTTCCATATGGCAGAAATAAAATAAATGCTCAACGGATAACTGCTGATATTCATGCCTAATTGTGTATATAGCAATATTATTTATGGAACTTTAAAACAGAAAAGGGGTAAATAATTCTTCTATGGCAACACTTTCAAACATTCCTAAAATAGATTAATTTCCATTTCCACCATAACATATAGCAAAAGAAAAACAGAACATGCTTCGCTCTTGATGCTTAGACCAGTAAACCAAGCTCTAACTTACCATATAAATGAAAAGAGGCACAATGCTCTGCAATGCTCCCATACACTGTCCAAGAGCTATATTAAATCTTTCAATATAGAGATCTGGAGGGCTGGCCTGTGAGAAAGAACATAAATGTGGTAATTCCGGGAAACCAGGCCTACAGACCTTCTGTCAGTCTAAAATGCAAATGGCTTAGAATACGTGTAGGGAACTCTCCTTACTTCTAATTGGGTCTCCACATGCAGTACTTACCCGTTCGGGATACACTAGTGTTTTTTATTTTTCTTAGTCCCCCTAAATGCCTGCAAATTGAATGTTATCTCCACTTTTACCTATGAAGCAACTGGGGCTCAAAATATTTAATCACTTGACTACAGTCCCACAGCTAATAAGCAGAAGAGCTAAGTCTCAAACTCTGGTTAATCTGAGTCCTTCCGCCTACTTACATTCCTCTTTCAGCGCCTTGAAACCTTTAGAACAAAGTTCAAATTTCCAACTGAGGGCACACTGTTTGCCTCCGTGTTCATACCTGCTCCTCGCGCACAGCCCAGCGCAGCAACACGCGGAACTGGCGGCAGTTGCCCAAGCGTGACGTGCTCCCAGGCCTCCCTGACCGTACCTTCTGCCTGAAGTCTCTAACGCCCCCAGCCAGCTTCGCCTGGCTAACTTCTGTGTGTCCTTCAAGATTCGTCGCTTCCTCATAAATATCTGGGATATATGGCCTCCCAACTGGGCACTATGACACTATTCACTTCTCCCACTGGGTGGTCTCTGTCCCTAAGCTTCAGGTCCCTGCAGGGCAAGATCTACATCTTGCCTTTGCAGCTTCAGTGCTGACCACAGAGCCTGGAACACAGTAGGTATATATAGAGGCACGTCTTGCAAGGACAGAGCCTTGCTTAAATCTAAACTTGTTGAAATCTAACCCTAACCTAGCCTTGTTTAGATCTAAATTATTTTGCTATTGAACAAGGCTGTATGGCATTATGCAATTCTTTTAGTCCTCTGAATTTCAATTTCCACACATAAAATAGGAAAAATACTAATTGTGCTATTTCTGAGATGAGTTTAGATTCAAAGAAAATAATGTGTAAGGGCTCACATGAAACCTGTTTATTTTATGAAGACTCTTCAGCCCAGTCTTGTGCGGGGGTGGTGCCAATCCCCTCTTTTATCATGAAATTTTCCAAGTCTTTGTCAGATAATTGTATTTAAAGGTTCTCCCTAAATTGCTTGATCTCAGGTATGAAAACCCCACGGGCAGCCACCCCTGACTCCCCTTCCTGAAACGCCAGGCTGCCCGTGGTCCCTCCATCACGGCCACAGATTATTCTAGCCATCTTCTACAGCAGCTGGCAACTGACAAGTGTCTTATAGAATAGGCAAGACACTCCTACAAACATAACAAAAAGGTAAGACCACCCAATGAAAACATTGCCAAAAGCTTCAACGAGCAACTGACAAGAGAAAATGTACAAATGCGTAACTAGCATAAAAAAGGTGTCCACTGCATCGGACACCAGGAAAGTGCACGTTAGGGTCGCCCAGGAGAAGGGCTCCATTTAAGGAGTTTATACACTGTTGTGGGTGACCGGCCAGAGGAGGGGAGAGGGTAAAGGGGGGTGAGTGGCGATGGAAGGAGGCTTGGCCTGGGGCAGCCGACACACTGTGCAGAGTGCAGACGATGTGCTGCACAATTGGGCACCTGAAACCTATTTAACTTTATTAACCAATGTAACCCCAATAAATTCAATAAGAATGTAAAACATAATACAAATTTTAAAAATAAGGAGTTTATACACTGTTGATGAGAGGGCTTATTGGTAGTCATGTTGGAAGATAGTTTGGTATTTTAAATAAAATATGAATATTTGTATATTCTATGACCCAGAATTTCCACTTCTAGGTATAAGTTCAAAGAAAATGATGACTGCATACACTAAGAGACATGCATGAGAATATTAATAGCAGTATTATGGTTTCAACCCCAAATATCCACCAACTGTAGAGCAGAGGAAGAATCGTATGTCCGTAAAGTAGAACAGCACTCAGCCGTGGAAGCGAGTGGACCACAGCTGTGGGCAACAGGCTGGATTAACTGCACAAAGAATACTGGAGAAATTCATCACAAAAGAGTACCTGTTAGATTATTTCATTAATCCAGAGTTTAAAATAGTCCCAATTGATCCCCAGTGTTGGCAATCAGGAGAGTGATTGCCTTTGGGGTGTTGTCACTTGGAGGTGTCTGGAGGGGCCCATAGGATGCTGGCAGTGTTTCATTTCGTGACCTAGGGGACGATTACGCAGGTGTGTTCATCTAGTGATCACTTTCTCTGAAAGTGCTTCCTGTCCACTTTTCTGCCCGTTTCAGTTATCTGCTGCTACGGAACAAACCTCCCCAAACTCAGTGACTGGAAACAAGTAACCATTTATTGTTTCCACAGACCCGTTACTGGGACAAGGCTCAGCATGCACAAGTTGTCCCTGTCCCCTGCTGTGCCCTGGCTTGGAGAGTTAGAGTGACTTGGACTTACCCGAGGACTCCTTCACTCCAGGTGTGGCAGGTAATGCTGGCTGTTGCCTGGATGGACAGGGTGCATTTCCACATGGCTTGTGGACTCTGTTAGGGCCCAGTGGCTGGGTTCCAAGGCTCTGCGCACCCACAGGGCAGGGCAGGTGGGCATGACATTTTATGACCCGCTCACTTACGATCGCTTCCACCGTATTGCAATGGTCAAGGCAATTACAGAAGTTCCTCCGGTTTCAAGAGGAGGGGCACAGACCCCGCCACTCAGCGGGAAGAATGTCAGTGTCACCATAGGAAGAGCATGTGAGATGGAATGTACCACTGTGGCTTTCTTGAGGAAATACAATATGCAGCTCTGTGTTATCGTTTTAAAAAGCATCACAGCAGCCCTGGCCAATGTGACTCTGTTGATTGGGTGTCATCCTTGCGTGGAAAGGTTGGCAGTTTGATTCCTGGTCAGGGCACATGCCCAGGTTGCAGGCTCAATCCCCAGTAGGGGGCGTGCAGGGGGCAGCTGATCGATGTTTCTCTCTCACATTGATGTTTCTCTCTCTGCCTCTCCCTTCTCCCTCTCTAAAAATCAATAAAAATATATTTTTGAAAAAGTATCACAGCAAAGAACTGGCAAGCTAAAAAAGTATAAAATAGCAACCTCTGCTGGTAATTTGAAGTCGAGGGAGTCCCTAGGACAAACAATCATTGCAGGTACAACATGGTGACCTCCATGTCACCTTGGGTGTCCCCCCATCTCCCCAGCTTCTGGGAATGGGTGACTCTCATTGATACTGATGAAAGGGTTGGAATTGTCCACACCAGCTGTGCTCAGAGGTTCGTGCCACCATGATCCCCTGGTGGAGATATGAAAACACAACTTTGCAAATCTTCCTGTTTACAGTGTGGCAGGCCTGGGGGAGGCCTGAGCCCCTTCCTTTCGGGCAGGTCCCCGCCCTGTGATGCTGCTGGTCTGAGGCCCTCATGGAGAAGAACTGATTGGGGAGGTGTCCCTGGCGCTGGTCACCGGAATCCATCATCAGAGCAGCACCACAGTGATTAACAGGGAACCAGTAGAAATGCGGCTTCCTCCAGGAAGCCTGTCCTGATGCATCAAGGCCTGTGTCCCCTGCACCACCCCCAGGTCCCCCACAGCGACCACTTCTGATCACATGACCCACTGTGCGACCTTAGGTTGGGGAGCTGGGGAGGTCAGAGGCCACTTCACTTCTGTCTGTAGCCCCCACAGGGAGCCAAGCGCTTGACGTCCCCAGACACTCAGTCACTTCAGAGGGACTGACAATAAATACAGTGTGGCAATTACTTCTGTGGGTACCAGAAAGCTATGGAAATAGCTAGTATTCCTCACAACATAGAATCCACAAAAGGCTAGAAAGGTGTGGGCTGAAATGAAAGAGATAATGCAGCGTTTCCAATTCAGGCTCAAAGGAAAAGGCGTTTGGAAGAGTCTGTGTCGAAGCTGATGTGGACATCTCGGGGTTTTAGTTAAATCTCAGGTGAGTACGAGCCAACAGTCTGAAGTAGCAGATGGAGCATCTGATAAACCAGGAGGGGAGAGTATTTATACTTAGTAGAGTCATATTATTTGCTACTTTTTAGTTTAAGGACAATTGCAATGTCTGAAGAAGAGCCCAGTAGGAGCAGGTACCAGAGCCAGGTTACCTGGAAAGGGGGAGTCTTCTGTGTGCTCCTGTTGAAACTTACTTCTGGAAGGTATACTGATTTTTTTTTTTTTAATTGAAGAGCTGAAAACATTTAAATGCAGGTTCCCTTTCTTTTTCTAGCTGGGAGGAATCTGTAGGCAGGTTCTCATTATCACGGCCACCATTGAACAGGGGCCTCCGCTGTCCAGGCCTCCTTTCGCCGGCTCCTATTTTCAGACGGATCTCTCTTGCACTGAAGGTTCTTAAGCTGAGCCTCAGTCCAGGGGAGGGCGTTGTCCAGGGGAAGGGGGTTTAAATGAAAACCATTTACTTTTCCAGCCATTGGTATAGAGGTAACCGATGTCCTGTTAGAGAGAAAAAAACCCTGAGAAATATTTCAGGAAATATTGGCGTTTAAATAACTAACATTTAAAATTGGAAAAAGGTGTTAGTTTCAGAAAAGAAATGAAGACTGGAATAAAGAAATGGGAAAATGCTGGCTGGTGGAGCCTCCCCTCTCTGAAGATGGATTGGGGAGATGCCAGCAAAGCCCAGAGAGAAGCTGGTGCTCTTTTCTCTGTGATGATGTAATTCTATTCCTATTTTTCTTGTTTCCCAACCACTCATCTTCTGTTTTCCTTGCTGGGCATTTATTTAGGGGCCACCGACCCTCCAGTCCCAGGCTCCGTTCTTCTTGCCCGTGGTCCCCTTGGAAGGAATCTTTTCTCGCATCATTAACCGTCACCCTGGTGCAGCTCATTGTAGTGCAGGGTCAGGCCCACGTTTCCCTCATCCCACACCTTGCGCGATGCTGTTTCGTCCACTCCACCCCGCGGGTCTTATCAGGCACAGACACCCGCCTGACTGCGCCCCCTCATTGCTCAAGGCCCAGCTTGTGCATTACCGGGTTCAGAAAGCTGACCCACGGTTTTGCAACAGTCCCCTCTTATTTACATCATTGCCCCAATATTGTATCAATATCCATATCTAAGCATCATTTTAGACATTTCCAGAGTTTGTCACACTGTAGATACATTTTCATGCTATTCCAAACATTTCTGCTTTCCTTGGAACTTTCTCTTGGACTGAGTGATTTAGCTTAGTTTCCAAATATTTCAAAAATTTTCAGATAGCTTTCTCGTTAATTTTCAATTTATTTCTAATATGGTCAGAAAACTTGCTTTGCATGATCTCAGTTCTTCTCAGTCTCCTGAGGTTTTCACAGCGCAGGATAAGGTCTCTCCTGGTCTGTGCTCTGTGTTCTTGTACATGCGTGTTCTGTGCGTGTCGGGCTGCGGGTTCTAGAAAAGCTAAACCGGTAAATGGCTGTTCGGGTCCTCTGTGTCTTGGTGACTGTTTTGTCTCCTTGTTCTGTAACTTGTTGAAGGAAGAATATCAAAATACTCAACAGCAATCGTTTACTTCTGTTATTTCTCCTTTCAGTCTATCAGCTTTTGCTTCAGGTATTTTGAAGCTGTCTTGTAAATATATACAGATTTGAGATTTTTACTCATTTTGGATGAATTGGCCCTTTTGTTCACTTAAGTACCTCACTTCTTGGGCAGGTTCACAAAAATGAATTTGTACTTTGTTTGGATTTTTCTTATTGTTACTGAGGGAGCAGCAGTCTTTCCAGCTACATTCGATACAAAAGCTGACTTTATTTTTATTTCTTCTATAGTCAACTTTAGGTAAACATATCTTTAAAAAATCTGGTACCGAAAATTCTGTTTTTAAAATTTTCACTATCTGGCATAGATGTTAGAAGCAAGACTGGAGATTATTCACATTGTGTTTCCCTCAGTGACAGTGGCCAAACTCCGGGTAGGTTTCCTTTTCCTCCAGTGTAGCCCTGACTCCAAGTCCATTTCCCCCAACCAGTTATTGCAACACACAGGGCCCCTTTACCTAAAAATGTCACAACATGATTAACTTAGAAACCCAACTCCCCAGCACATAAAAAATATAATCTAGTGCACTAAAATTCAAACTATAAGAAATCAGTCAGGGTCAGTGCTATCGGGTGACGTCCGAGACAGAACTGGTCACTTCACAGACTTTCTGCTGCTGGGGATCCAGCAGCCAGACCCCACCCACAGTGCGATAGAGAGCACAGGACGCAGAAGGGCAGGAGCTGGCACTTCTCCGTTAAACGCACGGTTCCAACAACGACACAAGGAAGCGGATTGTCTCACAGGAGCCTGGATGAATTTTTTTATCACATAAAACAGGACGAATTAATTTGAAATAGGCTCCCCTTTGGCTCCCCATTTCGAAACCTTGCGGGAGTTTTTAGATGCACTCCTGATAGAAGCCTGCTCGCCAGCACTCGGTTGCTACAGAGACGGTGTCCCTGCCAGGGCCCTCCATGGCGATGCCTGACGCCCTCTCCTTTGGGAAAGCCAGCCCTTTACAGTTACAAACATGGGGTGTGGGGGAGAGACTATGAAGATGGTCCAACATTTCCCTATGTCTCATAGAAATGCTAACAATCTCTGTTGAATGAGGTTGGGTTACTCTCTCCCGAATGGGTGGTGTTTACCTGACAATTTCTGTCAAATTGAACTCCAACTGCATGCGGTAACTATCTGGGGTGCTGATGGTGACTTCTAAACTACCTCTGACCCCCTGGCCAGTGTGGCTCAGTGGTTGAGTGTCCACCCATGAACCAGGGCACATGCTGGGGATGCTGGGCTTGATCCCCAGTCGGGGGCATGCAGGAGGCAGCCGATCCATGTTTCTGTCTCCCCCTGTCCCTGCCCAGGAAGCTTGGTGAGACCACCCTTCTATTTGTTTTGGTTTCCCATCAATGTGCTACTTTCCCCACATTTCCTGGGATTGGAAATAAAGGACATCGATGGTAACAGACCTGCCCTCCTTGCTTCAAGTCCCATCCACAGTGAACAGTTTCTGTTCAAATCAGGATTCTTGGGACAGAGCGTGTCTGTTGCTTTCTAATTTAATTTTGTTCTATAAATGGGGCTCCCTCTCCTTGGTTTCCCCCTTTTGCCCTTCTGTTCCCTGGAATCTCTGGATTCTCTCTCCCTCCCCTGTCTCATCTATACGGATGCTGCCCTAAAGTTTCAGACCTAGGCTGTAGAATAACTTAAAGCCCCACTGTTTCCTCTACAAAAGTATTAACTACACACAAAAAAGTAGGAATTCTAGATGAAAGAAGGCTGGACGGACGTGGGGACAGAGAGTGACAAATCTTTCACTTTTACTGCAAACACCTACATTTTCCTCGAGCATTGTCCTTTTCACGTAGCTCTTAGCAAAGGTGTATTAGAGCTGGAAATCCCCATACATGGTGCAGAGAATTGAATTTTGCTGCTAAATCACAGCAACATTTTCCTCTACCTTTGAGCACAGATGGAGACCTCACCATACAATGGTCCATTTCATGACTTTCAAAAAGAAAATGTCAATTTTGTCACCTTGTAATAAAATGGAACACCAAAGACACAGGTCCTGCATCTGCCAGGGAAGGTCAGCAAGGACAATAAAATTCACATCTTTATTAATGAATGTTGGAAAAGCGACATGGACAAAATAGATGCAGAAAGGACAGTGTTAGCAAGAGTCTAGAACAAAGGCTGCATATTACATTTGAAGGAAAATGCATCACTCATTTTAAACCTGGAATTTTTAAAAATGGGCAAAAGCTTTGAACAGGCTCTTTACAGAAGAAGATTGATAGGTGACAAAAGACCAAAAACAAACAAACCCTAAACAAAAACAAAAAACACGTGAGGAAGTTCAGTGTCGTTAGTCCTCAAGGAAATGCCCATTGTAACAACAGTGAGACATCAGTTGTCTGAGTGAACTGGGTCTTCCTGACCACCAGAGGGAAATGTCGAGTGGTATGAGTCCCCAACATCCTCCAGATCTTAGTAGGTTGGACACTCACGACCTGAAGGCAGGTGCAGGCAGGTGGGAAACAGAGTCTCTTTCCCCTGCTCTGAATTTCTTGGTTGGCCCTGACCCTGGAGAACCCAGGGCCCACCTCAGTCACTGTGACCCCAGCAGTGTCCCTGGACCTGACCGGGCAGTGGGGTGGAGATCTCCACTCCTGTTTAAGATTTTGATTCTTCCAGGAGGTGCCTGGGGTAAGACTAGGCCAAGCCATCTGAGCATTTGCTCAGTAACTGAGGGCCCTGGCCAGTTTTCACAGGAGGGTGACTGCCCAGCAGACACACCTGGAGGCGTCCAGGGCCCCAACCTCACCAAGTACCCAGGTCACGTTCCCAGCCACGAGCTCATCCTGATTTGGAGGAGTTCCCCTTGCTGCACTGAAGGAAGATCTCAGGCTGTGGGAAGGTTTTCCAGACCCCGAGGTGGGGAAGTAACTCTGGCCTGATTCGGGGTGCAGCCAGTGGGTTGGTAGCGGTGCACTGGGTCTCGGGACCCCCAGCCATGCACCTGCTTCAGAACCTGCCAGGGCAACTCTGCAGGGGCTCCAGCCTCTGAGGGGGCCGGAGCCTTACTCTGCTGTAGCTCAGGCCCGCTTTTGCATTTCCAACTCTGCCCAGGTGAAGCAGGCTGGAGGAAATGGGCCTCCTGGCTGGTGACAGAGACGGCAGCTTGCAGCCAGTTCCTGGCCGGTGACCTCAGGGTATCAGTGAGCCTTTCCAGCAAGTGAAGCGCATTTGGAATCCAGATGTACAACACTGTTAAGTGTGAATGAAAATAAAATACAAAGAATAGATTGAAATTGGTGTGTTGGTTGAAATCAATGCTTTGAAAATATATTCATATACAACAGAATTTTTAAAAACACACTTCTAATTTTGTATCATGTCATAGACAGGTGGCGTCATTTTATTCTTGGGTTTGAAAGTTTGCTTCTGTATGCTTGAAATATTTATTCTAGAATCAGTGATGACTTAAACACTACTAAGCAATATAAGCTTATTTGTACTTAGTACATTTTGGCTTATAAAACATATTTTGTATAACTTGCTTTATTTTTTTTCTCACCTCACACATTTAAATACTTTTCTTAAGCTTCTCTTCACACAGAATTAAACAGAAAGTGTTGTCTCACTGACCAGAGGCTGTCTCATCCCTGGAAATAAGAGCTTCTTGTTGCTTCACACAGATGAAGATTAACTGCTCTCTGACTGTGGCCTTTCTCGTAGCTCTAACTGAATTTACTGCATTAACTCTGCACATTCCTAGAGTTCTGCAGCATAGTCCTGAGAAAGGCTCAGTGTATGGTTATGTTCACACAGTTATTTCCACCGTGTTCCTCGGAACATGCGCCAGGAGGAACTTACCACTTCCGCCCATTTTACAGATGGAAAAAGAGTTCCTGACAAGATCAGATAAGATGCCCAGCATTGGTCGGTGGGCCAGGGTTGCCCTGGTTAACACAACCGACAGGGACGGGCCCTCCTCTGGGCGTCCTGTGCTGTCCTGTCCCCAGGGCTCAGGACACCCTCGTGCCCCCAGCCGTGCCCCCCATAGAAGCACCTCTTCTCCCCGGCCCCACACTTTTTACCCACCACAGGGATTTTACATTCAGCTCAACTCTCTGGATCGTGGAGAAATGTAAGTCAGTAAACACTTTAGACAGAAGTCCGTGCCCAGTAGCATCGCGATAGTTGGGGCCTATTGCTATACCTCCCAACTCTCGCGAGAGTGGCTGCCTCTCACAATGCTGCCCAGCTCCCACTCTAGATGAGGCCTCTCGCGACACTTCCCAACACTCGAGAAAGCAGCTGCCTCTCGCGACACTTCCCAAATCTCGTGATAGTGGCTGCCTCTCGCGATACTGCACAACTCTCGTGATAGTGGCGGCCTCTCCTGATACTTCCTAACTCTCACAATAGTGGCTGCCTCTCACGATATTTCCCAACTCTTGCGATAATCGCTGCCTCTCGCGATACTTCCCAACACTCGCGAGAGTGACTGCCTATCGCGACACTTCCCAACACTCGAGAAAGCAGCTGCCTCTCACGATATTTCCCAACTCTTGCGATAATCGCTGCCTCTCGCGATACTTCTCAAATCTCACGATAGTCGGGGTCTATCATGATACTCCCCAACTCTCGTGACAGTCACACCTCTCGCGATACTGCGCACCTCTCGCGCTTGTGGCTGCCTCTTGCCATACTGGCAGCCTTTTCAAATAGTGCCTGCTTCTCCCAATATTTTCTTCTTTTCAGGATACTGGCCAACTCTCACGATAATGGCTTCCTCTCCCAATAGTGCCTGCCTTTTCTGGTACTTTTTGCCTCTCATGATACTGGCCAACTCTCCCAATACTGGGTATCTTGTCCAATAGTGCCCATCCATCAAAATAGTTCCTGCCACTTGTGATACTGGCCGACTCTAGGGACCCTGGCAGAATCTCAGGGTAACGAATGCCTCTCACAATAGTACCTGCCTTTCAAGATACTGGTTCCCTCTCGAGTTAATGGCTGCTTCTTGATGTAGTGTCTGATTAGGAAGCACTCTCTGGAATAGTAGCTGATGCTTTCCATAGTTGCTGCCTCTTTTGACATTGCACAGTCCTATGACCTTTGTCCTTGGACCCTTGAACTGTGACCTCTGACCTATGCATTTAGACCTCTCCGTATGACCCTGGAATCGTAGTGAAAGAGGAACACACTTCACACTTAACACACACACAGCCAGGGAAGCACAAATATTTGGAGCTTGTGCAAGTTTGCCCTGGGGAGGCCTGTACTGGATTAAGAATCAGAGTTTGCTGAGCACATTCATGTACACTGGGTGTCACTCATTTAAACAAGAATCTTTAGGATACTTGAGCATCTTCAATTTGAATACAATGATCTCTCTACTAATTACAAAAACATGACTTATTCATTGATATTAGGACTCTGCTTGGTCTGTGTGGTCTGAGAATGATTGTACTGCAAAGGAGTAAAGCTGCTTTCGTGCACAGAAAAAATTCAAAATTTTTACCCATTCTGACTGGATTCTTCCCAGTCAGGGTAAACAAGCCAACCTCACCAAGTCTTTTTCGGGGTTTCCTTTGTGTGCTAGTGTCATTCTGTCTTCCTTTAGATACAGCTTTGACAACCATGCGGGCCTGGGTACAAGAACACCAAAAACATTTGGATGAGGAATGTAAGGGCAATACGTTAATATCATGTTCAATCCATCCTTCTTCTGGCCACAAGGTTCAGGTTCCAAGCTTCTGAGAGGCAGTGGCCCCCACTGGCCTAGATGTCCTTTCACCATCCCTGCAGGGTATGCCTAGAGGTAACAAAGTCCCAGAATTGGCCTCTGGGTACCATCATATCAGTTATTTATCTCCTGTAAAATGCTTTGTGCAGGAAGATGAGCCAAAAGAGCTCCATACAGGCCAATTTCCTTGTGTGAACTGCAAGGAGCATCCAGCTGGTCAAGAGGAACCAACACCCACAACTGATAGTGTGTTCATTTCAGATATCACCTAGGAACTGCATGTGGGTTAACTCTTTAGTAATCTCTGCATTATGCATTTCCTAGTGTGAGCACATGCATTCACTACAGTGGATTGTCTAGATTTCACACCCTCAGTTAGAGCACTATTTCTGGACCCCTGAGATCCCAGGGGTGAATCTTCAGGTTACCCATTCATCCTCAGTTATGTAGAAGCATTCCTCTTTACAAAATTGAACCTGAATCACACAGCTTTTAAAGCTCCAGTCGCACAAATGTGATCTATCCTGTCAAACCAGGTGGACTGATGACACCCTCTCTACCCAACCTGAGTCCCAGCAGGTGTACTCTTATAACTCACCTGGAGTCTGCACTGGACCCCCACACCATGATCGCCTGTGGTCTTTGTTCTACCTGCCTCACTTCTGTCTGCTCTGATACTCACAGATAGGGGTGCAAAGCCTGGTCCTCCACCTGATCTCTCTGTTTGGGAAACAGCTCTGCTGAGCTGGGCTTTGAGGACAGGAGCCCAGTGGCTCAGCATGATGTCATTATGAGGAGGTCTTTCCTTCATCCATTCATGTGAATTCATCCAGTAACTGGAGTGAGGCCCTGGCAAGGTCCATTGTGCTACTCGACTGTGAGGATGAAATTCAGTATGTACGAAAACACAGAGAATGTTTCCCATTCACAGGCTCAGCTCTGAAATGGGACATGTTCCTAGCAGCATGGGGCCTAAAAACAAGCCAGTGGTAAACAGATTCAAGTTCAACCTCAGAGAGCCATTAAATACCCTGCCTTTCATTCAACTGGCACCCTTCACATCTACTCTTCACCCTTATCTACTCCACTCTATTGTAAAATAGGCTCCCCAGACTCCACTGGCCTCTAGAGTCCGGCTAAGTTTGTCCAACCAGACGTACTGGCAGGAGTCTGGGACGACATAGAATGTTTCTTTCCCGCTCTGCTTTAGAGGATTCTCTGGAAGCTTCTGGGGCCTCTTTTGGTGTGCTTTGGATTCTCTGAAAGGGGAACTGAAGCTTCCAGAGAATCCACCACACCTGCAGTCGCTCCTGCTTAGAGGAGAGGCTTCAGCTTCACCAGGTAGAACACATCCTGTGCCTCCTTCATCCCTCAGTCCCTCCAGTCCCAGGGTCACTAGCAATCCCTTCATTATGCAGATATCTGCCTTCAGTCACATCCTTTGTCTACTTTTCAGCTTTTTCCTCTCATGTACCATTACCTGTGCTAAATTTACTGTTGAAAACCACATAAAATGGCTGATATTGAATTGAATTGAACCTGTTTAACAAAAATTACAATCATGGCTGGTTTGGGCAGACATCCCTGGAGGTGGGGAGGGCTCTCTCTAAAAGAGGAAACAGGAGGCAAATCAAGTTTACTTCATTTTGAGGTAGTTATTGTTTGAGAGATAGGAATGAAAGGTACACAGTTGGTTTTGATAGCTGAAGTTTGGAAGCCCATGCAGAGCATGTCCCTGGAGATCTCCAGGAGACCCTGAGAACATGGGGTTTTGGCTTCAAGGCTACATATCCTGGGATCAACTCCCATCTCATCTTCCACTGTCAGGTTGAAGTACTTAGCTTTCTCAGCTGCAGGTTTCTGATCTGTAAGATGTGGTGGTTGGAATGTTTCCATGGCTTGTTGGGGGATGAAAGATAGAAGCCATGTAGAACAGCTTCGCGCCTGGTGCTAAAATTCTTTACTATCTGGTGTTTGTCATCATGGTTACTACAGCTGTCCTGAGCAAGTCACATAAAACGTGAGGTGGGATTCTCCACTTTGCCACCTAAATGTTCTCCTTATTCAGGTGTGAGGCAAAGAAATCCTCAAAAAAATGAGGGCAGGAAAACAATTCTCAGCAAAAGGATTTAAAAGGTATATAAAATTTAACTTCAAAATAAAAATCTAAGGTCCTGGGTGGTGTTCAGTTACTTAGAGCATCATCCCGCCACAACAACGGTGTGAGTTGTGGTCAGGACATATACAAGAATCAACCAGTGACTGTGTAAATAAGTCTCTCTCCCTGTATCTGTCTTCCTCTCTAAAAATTAATGAACATATCCTCAGATGAGGATTAAAATAATAAATAAAATAAAAGTCTAAGAATAAAAGGGATTTTTGAGTAAAGAACTCGATGAAGGGTAAATGACAACTACTGTACATTATTAAATTGTTGCTATACATTAAATTAATACATAAGCTAGAATGACTTCTACTCCATCACAATGGTCCAGTCCTGAGAGAGTGCTCTTAGACAGTTGTAAGTGATCGTTGAGTTCAATTGTTTATTTTGGGCCATCATGTTGAATTTTGAATGAATATTTTGAATACTACAAGAAAGTCAAAATATTTCTGTAATTTTTTTGTGTGGTTTTATTTATTTATGAATTTATTTTGCATTCTTTCATGAAAGTATTATTGAGAAAGTCTAGCTACTCTGTTCATTTGTATCATAACCTTTTTTCAATAATCGATGCTATTTTAATCCTCAGACCTTGGTGCATTTGTTCTTGTGCAAATACACACTTATTCTTAATAATTAATGTGCTCTTGCTTCAAAATGTATCTCTGTGTAATATGATAAATATTTGGCACCATGAAGTCCAAACCTCACATTTCTGTGCTTCTTCTCTACAAAGAGATGAATAGTGTGCTCTGCCCTGCCATCTCCACTGAAAACAGATTATCTAATGGCGGTATAGGGAAAAGAGCTATCTCAACAAGGGCCAAAAGGGTACCCAGAGAGGCCTAACCCACAGAAGTGCACTCTCTCCATCATCAACAGCATCTTGCTACCCAACAGAGATTTGGTGATGTGTGCTCCCTTGTTCTGCCTTGAGCATGTATATCAGTCAGCATCTGGTCAACCCAACAACTATGTCTGTCTTCTGTGGGGAGAGTGTGGGCCACCTTCCATTATGTCCCCAGAGGGGTTCATATAGGCCACTGGCCCTGTGTGAGCCAAGAGATGCCTCCAGCTGCTCAGGAGAACCCTCTCCCCACAATTGATAGTGTGTTCACTTCAGATAAGACCTAGGAACTGCATGTGGGTTAACTCTTTAGTAATCTTTGCATTATACATTTCATAGTGGGAGCACATATATTCACTACCGTGGATTGTCTAGATCTCACGTCATTAGTTAAAGCACTATTTCTGGTTTCCTGAGGTCCCAGTGGTGAATCCTCAGGTTACCCATTCATCCTCAGTTATGTAGAGGCAATTCCTCTCTACAAAATTGAACCTGAATCACACAGCTTTTAAAGCTCCAGTCACACAAATGTGATCTATCTTTTCAATCCAGGTGGACTGATGACGCCCCTCTCTACCCAACCCGAGTCCCTGCAGGTGTGCTCTTGTACCTCACCTGGAGTCTGTCCTGGAATCCCACACCATGATTTCCTGCAGTCTTTGTTCAACCTGCCTGACTTCTGTCTCCTCTGGTATCTACAGGTAGGTGTACAACCCCCCCTTCCACCTGCCAGCTACGTTGAGTCAGTGTGGAGACTGAGTGAGGTGGCTCATGGCATAGCTGACCTGCACATCTGGCCTAGCCACTGCACAGATGTAGATGGTAGCTTGCTTATGTCCAGGGCCCCAAGGCCATGTCTTAGTCAACCTGGGCTGCCATAACAAAAATGCCACTGAATGAGTGGCTTGAAGAAGAGAAATTTATTTCTCACAGTCTGGAGGCTGGCAGTTCAAGATCCAAATGCCGGCCGATTTGATTCCTTGTGAGAGCTGCCTTTCTGGTCTGCAGGTGCTACCTTCTAGCTGTGCCCTCACAGGACAGAGGGGAGAGGTCGTCTCTCTCCTCTCTCTCCTTAGAAGGGCACTCAGCCCATTCCTGAGGGCTCCACCTTCATGACCCCTCCAGATGCCAGCACCTGGGGGCTGGGCACTGACGTGATGTGGAGGGCACAAGCATTCAGCTGTGACAGACTGTGTGGATGGCTGATAGAGGCTGTGTGCCACTCCTTAGAGACACACAGCATGATGATGGAATACACTATACACTCCTAAACAGACACTACCTCAACAGACAGCCATTATCTTGAGAGGAAGCCAGTATCTGGAGAGGCAGCCAGTATCATGAGAGGTATTCATTATCCTGACATTCAGCCGCTATCACGAAAGTAGGCCAGTATCACAAGGGGCAGGCACTATTTTGAGGCAGGCACTATTGGGAGAGGTACCCAGTATTGGGGGAGTAGGCCAGTATCGCAAGAGCCAGGAACTATCTCGAGAGACAGGCACTATCATGTGAGGCAGCCAATATCTTGAGAGTCGGTAAGTATCAGGAGAGGCAGCCAGTATCACAACAGGCAAGCACTATTGTGAGAGGCACCCAGTATCCTGAGAGTAAGCCAGTATAGAGAAAGGCTGGCACTATGGGGAGAGGCCAGCATTATCGCAAGAGGCAGGCACTATCCCGAGAGTCACTCAGTACCATCAGAGTCAGCCAGTATCGAAAGGCTGGCACTATCATTAGAGATGGCCAGGATCAGGAAAGGCAGCCAGGATCTCGAGAGGTGCACACTATCGCTAGGGTTGGCTAGTGTTTGGAGAGGTAGCAAGTATCATGAAAGGCAGCCAGTATTGTGAGAAGCTGGCACTCTTGGGAGAGGCAGCCAGTATCCTGAGTGGCAGGCACTTTGGGGAGAGGCATGCATTATCACAAGAGGCATCAGTTTCACAAGAGGCAGCCAATATCTCAAGAAGCAGCCAGCCTCACAAGAGGCAGGCACAAAATATGGGCCTCCTTGAAATCTGGAGGAGCTGGAAACAGAGTCAGAGGCATCCAATCCAACTCGTAGAGGCCAAGGAGTCCCCTGCTTAGCCCACACCTAACACATGGGCACCAAGCCTGTATGGGAGCTGCCTCAGGGATGGGAGCCTCCTACCCACCAGTGACTCTCATGCGCCCAGCACACTCTGGGTATAGACAGTCCTGTTATTAGAAGGATCTTTATTCCACTGAGACTGAACATAAAAAAACATTCAAACCTGTAAAGATTTTTGTGAGATTATTTCAACCAAATTGTCCACAAATATCAGGAAACAGAATCTCAATAAATTGAATTTATGACCAAAAGGGAACTCTATGAATAAAAGAGACCCAGTGCTAACCTGAAAAGCTCAGGCAAGGACTGGTTGGCAGCCTCGTTATCACCAGAGATTCTGGCCCCGTCAACCCTAGCGCTGAAGCCACTCTGCCGTGCACTCAGCAGGAAGGGGGTGCAGAAATGGGTGAGGACCGCCCCCAAAAACACAAGGGGAGCCGATGGACTCCAAGCTTGCTGTAGCGAGGAGCCTGTGTTGAGGGGCTTCCTGTGTGCCCTGATGGGGGGCTGTGGGCCGGGGAAGCTCGAGGCAGGCTAACTGGAAGCAGGACACCCTGTGTGCTTGGTGTGGGCACATTTGACCTCCTGTGGTTGGTCCCGAGTTGAAAGCAGAGACATAAAAATAGGAGCACTGGCGTCACTGACCAAGCCCTGCCCGTTCGGGGGCAGCTGCTGCGGAGGTTTCTGCTCAGAGCTCTGCTGTCGTGTTCGGCCTCGCTGCTGTCCACTCAAACTCTCCGTCTCTGGAGAGCAAGTGGGGCTGGGGCAGCACCGGCCTCTCCCTTGGGCTTGTATCTCCGTACGGTGAATGGTGCCTCCTAGGTTTATGCCAGTGGGGGGTTACTCTTGCTCACATTGCCCTTGAGTAGAACTCAGTTACTTGGCTGCATTCGTCGCAAGGGAAGCCGGGATGCACGATGGTGTTGGTCTTGGTTCCTGCTCCTGGAACAATGAGGATGAGTGCCACACCTGCAGATTCTTACCCTACAAGGTAACAAACTGAAGTCATGTGATAGGGGCACAGGGAGGAGAGCAGGGACTTTCCTGGTCTCAGAGGGTGAGGAGATCCCCTTTTGGAGATGGGTGGTAGATGGCAGTCTGACATGCCCCTAGGGCACAATATTTATAGGTGGGGTCAACTGGGACCAAGGATTAGGGCACTGGGCTAAATTCTGGTCACTGGATTGGACCCTGGGCCCATCTACACCACACTCAGTTTTTCCCCAACTTGAGAGTGTACCTCACACCTGCCTACCTGGTCCGAAGGGCAGAAATGCAGACTCACTCTTTTTCCAGGAAAAGATGAGCCACTAGCCCACTTAGACTCCTGGGACGGATGTAATTTTCACACCCTCCCACCCACCTCACAGCACCCAAAACAAAGTTAGGAAAAATTTATTCCACTTTTCTAGTGAGAAGTGAAATAGGAATGTACCACTTAGGAATTGATTTCTAACTGCTTTTTACTAACAGTTGTGTCTTAAGTGAATTAGGGATTTATTGTCTCAAATGGAGGAAGTCAGTTAAAAAAGCCTTGAGCTGAACAGCCCAGGCCCGGTACAGTGGTAGCTCCATTCTATCGTGCCAGCAGGGACTCAGGCTCCCTTTGTCTTCCTGGCACATCAACCTTAGTCCCTGGCTTTCATCCTCATGGTTCAAGACAGATGCTGGTGCTCCAGCCACCACACCTATGTTTCAGTCAGAAACAGGAAGGAAAGAAAGAAGTCAGGAAAATACTCCTCTTTAGCAAGTCAACCCACTTGAGGATATTTTCCAGAAATTCTGCCCAGTAATTTGTACCTCCATCTCACTTACCACTTCTGCCTGAAAGGGAGGCCAGAAAAATCCAGTCTCTTAGCTGAACACATAGTCTCCCTGACAACCCAGGATTCTGATGCTCAGGAAGGACAGAGTGGGTATTGAGAAGGCAATTACCCTTCTCTGTTACAACGAAGCTCCAGCAATTTGAAAAAGCTGTCTCTTAGATTATCAATATTTCCCAATCAATCTTCAAAATGCCTCCAGTACTTCCCATGTGTGAGACCTCCAGCTCGTCTCCCTACACTTTCCACCAGACTTCTCAAGACAGATGCCCCAGGAGGAAGTTCTTCCTGCATATCTAAATGTGGGCCATGTCAAGCTACCCCAATGCAACAAGTTCCTGGAGAAAAGGTGCTTCTATGACACAACCCTCCAGAAGATAGCAACATTATACACAGTACAGAATGCATATGAATTCCAGGATGAAAACTCACTCCAGAAGGATGAAATGCATGTATTTCTCTCTGAAAGAACAGTCAGTCACTACATTGGTGCTTGCTCCTTCAAAGTGTTTTGAGAAAAGTGTATTTTCCCTGGTGAATTAAGTTGTGGGCTGCATTGTTTAATCTCTCGCAAGCGTGATGCGCAGCCTTCAATATTGTTTCCTTAGAGAATGTGGAAAAACGCGGATTTGTAGCCCAAATGACTTGCAATCCAGGAAAATGCACACTGCATACCTCTTGCACAAACACACTCTTACACCTAATGCATTGAGAAGATGCAAGAGAGCAGAAAAGAAGGGCATTTTGCAGTGAAATTCAGACGAACATATACAAAACTTCATTTCTATAGGTTGCAGAGAGCTAAAGCATGAATTACTTCATGTTGTCAATGAAACCCTTACATTTCCATGTTCTCTAAAGAAGGACTGAAGAAAACGATGTCTTTGCGTGTCAATTCACTTTAAGCTTCCTAAAGGAGCTCTAAGGTGTGTATTCAGTCCTGGAGAGTTACACACTCTACATATGTTGAACAGCGTTTTTAGCCACCAACAGGTTTCAAACTGAAACTGCTACAAACTGTGTGAAGCATGGAGAAAGAGGTATCTTTCTAGGAGAAATTTACCTAATAACACATCCCAGAGAAGAGGAGCTTTCAATAATGGACTTCCATTGTCAATTTCTTCAAAGATGGGAGGACCCTGGAAAGAAGGCTTGTAATTTAAAAGAAATAACAGGAAACCAATATCTAGGTAGTGAAACGAGCACACTAGTATGGGAGAGGTGCATGTGTAGGATTTCAAGCACCAGCTCTTTGTGGACACTTGGAAAGAGCACTGTGAGAAAAATTTGTACGAAGCAGGATTTGGCCAAAGTAGAAAGACCTTCCAAAACCACCCCTGGAGAACTTATCCAAACAATGAATGTTGCAACAATCTCCTGGAGGAAAGGTGCTTCTATGACACAGACCTCCAGGAGATAGCAACATTCTACACAGTACAAAATGAATATGAATTCCAGGAAGAAAACTCACTCCAGAAGGATGAAATGCAAGTATTTCTCTCTGAAAGAACATTCAGTCATTACATTGGTGCTTCCTCCTTCAAAGTCTTTGTAGAAAAGTGTATTTTCACTCTTGGAATAAGTACTGGGTTGCATTGTTTCATCTCTCGCAAGCGTGATGTTCAGTCTTCAATGCTGTTCCTTAGAGAATATGGAAAAACCCAGATTTGTAGCCCAAGGAACTTGCATCTAGGAAAACGCACACTGCATAACTCTCACTCAAACACGCTCTTACACATAGTGCATTGAGAAGATGCAAGAAAGCAGAAAAGAAGGGCATTTTGCAGTGGAATTCAGACAAGCATACACAAAAGCTCATTTCTATAGGTTGCAGAGAGCTGAAGAATGAATTACTTCATATTGTCGATGAAACTCTTACATTTCCATGTGCCTTGAAGCAGGACTTTGAAGAAAAAGATGTTTTTGCCTGTGAATTCACATTAAGCTTCCTAAAGGGGCTCTAAGGTGTGTATTCAGTGCTGGAGAGTTACACACTCTACATATGTTAAACAGCGTTTTTAGACCACCAACATGCTTAAAACTGAATCTGCTACAAACTGTGTGAAGCATGGAGAAAGAAGTGTCTTTCTAGGAAAAATTTACCTTATTACACATCCCAGAGAAGAGGAGCTTTGAAAAATGGACTTCCCTTGTCAATTTTCTCAAAGATGGGAGGACCCTGGAAAGAAGGCTTGTAATTTAAAAGAAATAACAGGAAACCAATATCTAGTTGGTGAAATGAGCACACTAGTATGGGAGAAGTGCATGTGTAGGATTTCAAGCACCAGCTCTTTGTGGAAAGACCACTGTGAAAGAAATTCGTATGGAGCGGGATTTGGCCAAAGTAGAAAGACCTTCCAAAACCACCACTAGAGAACTTATCCAAACAATGAATGTTGCAACAATCTCCTGGAGGAAAGGTGCTTTTATGACACAACCCTCCAGAAGATAGCAACATTATACACAGTACAGAATGCATATGAATTCCAGAATGAAAACTCTCTCCAGAGGGATGAAATGCATGTATTTCTCTCTGAAAGAACACTCAATCACTACATTGGTGCTTGCTCCTTCAAAGTCTTTTGAGAAAAGTGTATTTTCCCTGGTGGAATAAGTTCTGCGTTGCATTATTTAATCTGTTGCAAGCATGATGTGCAGCCTTTAATGTTGTTTCCTTAGAGAATGTGGAAAAATGGGGTTTGTAGCACAAATGACTTGCAATCCAGGAAAACGCACACTGCATACCTCTTGCTCAAAAACGCTCTTACACCTAATGCATTCAGAAGATGCAAGAAAGTAGAAGAGAAGGGCATTTTGCAGTGAAATCAGATGAGCATGTACAAAAGTTCATTTCTATAGGTTGCAGAGAACTAAAGCATGAATTATTTCATGTTGTCGATGAAACCCTTACATTTCCATGTATCCTGAAGAAGGACTTTGAAGAAAAATATGTCTTTGCATGTCAATTTGCTTTAAGCTTTTTAAGAGAGCTCTAAGGTGTGTATTCAGTGCTGGAGAGTCACACACTCTACATATGTTAAACAGCGATTGTAGTCCACCAACATGCTTAACACATTACGTGCCGCATAGAAATCTCTAAGACATACGCCTGGGACCTCATGATTTGGGGCAAACTGCACGTTATTTAAATCATAACTACAGATCATAATACACTTTAGGTGCTGTTTTTCAATAATTATAACATTTTTATTTACAAAAACAATTAAACAATTAAACAATTAAAGTTCCTAGTACTTTTTAAACATATGGTACTGCGTAAAACATTTTCCTCTATGAAGAGGGACCAAACAAAATTTACATAAGTATCTAGATTCACTCCTTTTTCCATGGGCTGCCCAAACTCTGCAGGCTCTCGTGGGAAATTTTTTCTTTTCACTCGCTGGAATACACGTAGGTTCATGCTGCTTCATATCACCTGACAAACTTTTGGGTGGATCTTTACGAGGTGCTCTCCTTGCACTCCCAGGGGAAGGGCTGGACAGATTTGTCTCTGGTTTTGGACAGCCTTCATTATTGTCATCCATTATTCAGTCTCTCGCCACCAATAGCAGAAACTGTTTATACTTCATTTTTGCTTTTGGATTGAGGATGTTGTACACTCTAAATGAATTGAAAAGTCCACAGTTTATAAGGTACAGCACTACTTTTTTTGTCCATTTCTTCGTTTTCCTTAGAATGGAACAACACGAGGAGGGGAGGCAAGAAGGTGGCACTGTGAGAAGCAGCAGAGCGCCCCCTCTCCCAGCCATGGACTCAATTTCCTCCTAAAATCCTACGTAGCCAGCTTGGAAAAACCAGAGAAACATACCTGAGTGGACGGAGTGCGAGTGGGGAGCACTGAAGAGACATCACAGAGTCTGGTAGGAGAGGGCGGCCATAGAAAGGGGGAGTCCCCCTGAAAGTTGTCCCCAGCTCCAAGCCCGGAGCCTTGGAGACTGCAAAGCTCCCTCCCCTCAGGAGCGTGGTTGGCATTCAAAAGCGTCGGTCCCCACCTGGAGCTACCAGAGGGGAAGGAGCACCGGTACACAGGGCAGAGGGTCCCAGGGGAGCTATGAGGCCTGGAGGGAACAGCGCATTCCTAGGAAGCAAAGCCTCTAGTGGTGGCTGCGACTGGCATCTAATGCTCGGGGTGCTGACCATAGGGAAGGCTGTCCCAAGGTCTGTGGCACTCAAGTGGTAAGGAACCAGAGGATTGTGCTGAGCACCTGTGCACGGGGATCCTCTGCCTCCCTGTGGGGCAGTGTGTTGAGCCCCAGAAAGCACTGAATCTGCGAGGTGCAGGGAGGGGAGGAGCCCTCCTGCCCTGAGCTCCCGGTGCCAGGAGGCTGAAATCTGTGACCAGCCCTGAGGGTGTCATCCCTCCCTGAGCTCCCAGTGTCCAGAGGCTGGGATCTGTGACCAGCCTTGAGGGTGCCTCCTGCCCTGAGCTCACAGTGCCGAGAGGCTGGGATCTATGACCAGCCCTGACAGGCGCCGTGGTGGCGCATGGTGCTGCACCAGCTTTGCTGAGACCAGCAGTGCAGGGAGCTGTGTGGAGCTGACTTTGGGTCCCCTCCCGCTGGGTGCCTTGGAGCAAGGGCGGGGGGAACTTGCAGGGTGGACTCTCTGCCCATGTGTTGCTTTGTGTGTTTGTGAGTTTGACTGAGGAACTGACTGCCACCTTCCAGGCATGCACTGCACAGACCAACCAGCGGAGGCTGTAACTGGGGTCTGCACAGTAGATGGTCTGAGGGGCAGGCCTAGTGTGACCAGCTAACCAGAGCTGAGCAGGGAGTGGCAGAGCCCACCTGCCTCTCCCACAGCCAGGAGCCCCGCCCCCAACAGGAAAGGGGCGGGTCCCACTCACTGAGGCCCCAGACACACCAGCAGGGCACAGTCCTGAGGGGGAAGGGAGAGCAGATCACAGGAGGACTTTACAGGAATAAGACTCTGGGGACTGTTGTTTGGGAACTGGAGGAAACACTGAAAACCCCTGCTGGGGGCTGGGCAGGCAAAGGGCTCACCAGAATGTGCTCTTAATCGAACCCAGAGCCCAGGCTGCCGAAACGGCCCATACAGAAAAGGCAACAGGCTGAACACAATCTGAAGCTGCAGCAGGCCAGAGCCTGGGGAACTAGAATCGGCGGACATGGTAGGACTGAGGAGCTGGCGGTGGAGCAGAGATTAACTCACTCCCGCAGAGTGAGTGCCTGACAGCGGCACCTCTAAGGAGAATGATACCCTGGGCTACACTAGCCACACTGCACCCTAAAGACTCCACAGGAGACTCTGGAGTAAGACCAGGCCACTACAAGGTTGCAAAATAGCTGACAAGAGGAGGTGGTCCACAGAGAGCCTCAGATCAGCCATCTGCATAAGGACACCAGAGCCAAACCTAGACGGCTCCTCACATTGGCTGCTACACAAGCACCTCCCAGGAGAACTGAAATCAGCACACAAAACAGTGACCCTCAGACAACATAACTTGCCCAGAAAAAACTCACCTAATTGACTATTTTTTTTTATTTTTATTTTTTTGGTTTGGTTTTGTTTTTTTTGGTTTTTGAGTCTTTTGCCTTTTGTTTCTGGGTTTATTTTTTCTCTTTTTTCCTTAGGAAGAAGACAAAGGGGAGACAATTCATTTTTTCTTTTTTTTGAAATTTTATAAAAATTTTTTTAAATTTTTTTAAACATTTTTTAAACTAATTTTTCTTTTCTCTTTTTTATAAAAGAATTTTGTCTTGCTTAGCTTGTTTTTGGTTCTGTCTCAGTTATCAGCTTTGTTTTGTTTCATCCTTGCTTCTAATATCAAGACTTTCTTGATATCCCTGCTTACGACTGGGACTTTATCATTATAACCAAGTTTACTGCTTTCCTCTATAGTTTCCCACAAATCTCTTACTGGATTCCCTCCTTGCCTGGGCTTTGTCTCTCTCTCTCCTCTCAATCCATTGGCATAACTTTTTTCTTCTTTTTCTTTTGTCTTTTTCTACTTTTCTTTCATTCTTTCATTATGCCCCGTTCTGTCTTCCTGTCCGATTGTTAGTTTCTCTTATTCTCTTTATTGTATTTTTGTTTTCTCATTTTCAACTATTATCCTATTCCTATTTTCTCCCTTAATTTTTTGCTGGACCTTCTTTCAGAATCTTTTCTCTGCTTCTGTTATCTCCCAGTAGCTTCTTCATTTTTTACATTTTAGTTTATTATTTTCTAAATATTCACCAGTATTAACAATAATATACATCTCTCTCTCTAAGCATTACTTTTCTTTCTTTCTTTCTTTTTATGCATTTTCTTTTTGTGTGTGTGTGTTCTCCCTTCACCCTTCCAGTTCTATTTTCACATGGGTTATTTTCATTGTGACTGTCAAGATATTTTGTAAGATACCTCTTGTTTCCTGAATTTTAGTTGTGTATTGTCCTGCCTTGCCAGCACCCATACAACAGCTTACACATCGAGGTTGGGGCTGAGACACAGTTAGCCAACCTGAGAGGAGGGTTCTCCCAAGGACTGATCTACAACAATCTAGACCCAACCACAACAGGAGAACATAAAGAAATCACAAAAGGAGCACCCACAAGAGGGACACGCCAGGAGCGAAGAGCTCAGAGGTGTAAGGAAAACACACCTCTGGGCTCCACTGGACCCACAAGGCAAAATCCCATCCCACAAGACTGGGGGACAGCAAATATATCTAATATAGAGATACAAACACTAAGACCTACCAAAATGGGGAGACAAAGAAACAACCTCCAAATTAAAGAAAAGGAACATCGTCAGAAAAAGACTTTGATGAGATGGAGTTAAGCAAGTTATCAGAAACAGAGTTCAGAGTATTGATGATGAAGATGTTCAAGGAACTTAAGAAGACTCTAGATGATAAGATCGAGGACCTTAGTGAAAACATGAGAAAAGAGATACAAAATATAAACAAAAATCAGACAGAGAAAAAGAATGCAGTATCTGATATCAAGAATGCACTGGAAGGAATTAAAAGCAGGCTCAATGAAGCAGAGGATAGAATAACTGACTTAGAAGCCAAGGTAGAAAAAATCACACAATCAGAGCAGCAAAAAGAAAAAAACACTTAAAAAACATGAAGACAGTCAAAGGGAGCTTTGGGACAACATGAGTGAAACAACATTCGCATTATAGGAGTGCCAGAGGGGGAGCAAAGAGAGCAAGGGATAGAGAACTTCGTGGAGGAAATAATGATAGAAAACTTCCCTAGGCTGGCGAAGGAGAAAGCCACATGAGTTCAGGAAGCACACAGGGTTCCAAACAAGAGGGACCCAAAGAGACCCACTCCGAGACACATCATAATTAAAATGGCAATGTCAAGGACAAAGAGAAAATATTAAGTGCTGCAAGAGAGAGACAAGCAGTGACCTACAAGGGAACCCCCATAAGGCTGACAGCTGATTTCTCAACAGAGACTCTTCAAGCCAGAAGGGAGTGGCATGAAGTTCTGCAAGTAATGAAAAGAAAGAACATGCAATCAAGATTGCTTTATCCAGCAACGCTATCATTTAACATTGAAGGTGAAATAAAAAGTTTCCCAGACCAAAAAAAAGGCTAAAGGATTTCAGTACCACTAAACCAGCATTGCAAGAAATGCTAAAAGGACTGCTTTAAGAAAAAGAAGGAATAGTGAGAGAAAGGTACATCAGCATAAAGGGGGAAAATGGCACTAAGTAAGTCGATATCAATAGTAACCTTAAATGTAAATGGGTTAAGTGGTCCAATGAAAACACAAAGGGTAGCTGAATGGATAAGACAGGACCCAAATATATGCTGTCTACAAGAGACCCACCTGAGAGCAAAAGAATCACACAGGCTAAAGGTGAAGGGATGGTGTAAAATATTCCATGCAAATGGAAAGGAAAAGAAAGCTGGAGTAGCAATTCTTATTTCTGACTAAACAGACTTCAAAATAAAGACCATAACAAGAGACAAGGATGGTCACTACATATTACTAAAGGGATCAATCCAACAGGAGGAAATAACCCTGATAAACATTTATGCACCCAATACAGGAGCACCTAAATATATAAAAAAATTCTTGGGGGACTTTAAAGTGCAGATTGACAGCAACACAATCATACTGGGGGGCTTTAACACCCCACTGTAAGCACTGGACAGATCATCAAGACAAAAAATCAACAGGGAAACGCAGACCTTAAATGAATCACTAGACCTAATGGATTTAATTGACATTTATAGAACATTTCACCCCAAAGCAGCAGAATACACATTCTTCTCAAGTGCACATGAAACATTCTCAAAAATAGACCACATGTTAGGGCACAGGGCAGTCTCTACAAATTCAAGAAGATTGAAATCATATCAAGCATCTTCTCGGATCACAATGCCATGAAACTAGAAATCAACCACTATTAAAAATCTCAAAAATATTCAAACACATGGAGGCTAAATAGCATGTTATTAAACAATGAATAGGTTACCAAGGAGATCAAGGAGGAAATCAAACACTTCGTGGAAATTAACAAAAATGAACAGACAACAACCCAAAACTTATGGGATGTGGCAAAAGCAGTCCTGAGGGGAAAATTCATAGCATTACAGGCCTATCTCAAGAAACAAGAAAAAGATCTAATGAACCATCTAACACAACAACTAAAAAAACTAGAACGAGAACAGCAAGAAAACCCCCATAGAAGTACAAGGAAGGAAATAATAAAAATCAGAGCAGAGATTAATGACATAGAGACAAAAAAACAATTTAAAAAATTAATGAAACCAAGAGCTGGTTCTTTGAAAAGGTGAGTAAGATTGATGTACCTTTATCCAGACTCACTAAGAAACAAAGAGAGAGGACCCAAATAAATAAAATCAGAAATGAAAGACGCGATATAACAACTGATCCAACAGAAATACAAAGGATTGTAAGAAAATATTATGAGCAACTATATGCCAACAAATTGGACAACATAGGGGAAATGGACAAATTCCTAGAAGCATACAACCTTCCAAAGCTGAATCAAGAAGAGTCAGAAAACCTGAATAGGCCGATAACAACTAATGAAATTGAAGCAGTAATCAAAAAACTCCCAACAAACAAAAGTCCTGGACCCAATGGATTTACAGGTGAGTTTTACCAAACATTCAAAGAAGAATTAACACCTATTCTATTCAAACTATACCAGGAAAATTCAAGAGGAGGGAAAACTCCCAAATATTTTTTATGAGGCCAGCATCACCCTAATCCCAAAACCAGATAAAGACACTACAAAGAAAGAAAATTACAGGCCAATATCCCTGATGAACATAGATGCTAAAATCCTCACTAAAATACTAGCAAACCGGATCCAGCAATACATTAAAAAGATCATACATCATGACCAAGTGGGATTTATTCCAGGGATGCAAGGCTGGTACAACATCCGCAAATGAGTAAATGTGATACATCACATAAATAAAATGAAGGACAAAAATCATATGATCATATCAATAGACGCAGAAAAAGCATTTGACAAAAGCCAGCACCCGTTTCTGATAAAAACTGTCAGCAAAGTGGGAATAGAGGGATCATCCCTCAACATAATAAAGGCCATATATGACAGACCTACAGCCAACATCATACTCAATGAGCAAAAACTAAAACCATTTCCATTAAAAACCAGAACAAGACAGGGATGTCCACTTTCACTACTCTTATTCAACACAGTACTGGAAGTCCTCGCCATAGCCATCAGACAGGAAGAAAACATAAAAGGTATCCAAATTGGAAAGGAGGAAGTAAAACTGCCATTTGCAGATGACATGATACTGTACATAGAAAACCCTAAAGACTCCATCAAAGTACTACTAGATTTGATAAACAAATTTGGCAAGGTAGCTGGATACAAAATCAACATCCAGAAATCAATGGCATTCTTATACACCAACAATGAACTTTCAGAGAGCGAAACTAAAAAAGCAATACCATTTACCATTGCAACTAAAAAAATAAGATACCTAGGAATAAACTTAACCAAGGATGTAAAAGACCTGTACTCAGAAAACTACGTGACACTGAAAAAAGAAATAGAGGAAGATTTAAACAAGTGGAAGAATATACCACGCTCATGGATTGGAAGAATTCATATCATTAAAATGTCTATACTCCCCAAAGCAATTTATAAATTTAATGCAATGCCTATGAAAATACCAACAGCATATTGCACAGACCTAGAACAAACATTTCAAAAATTTATATGGAACCAAAGAAGAGCCCGAATAGTTGCAGCCATCTTGAGAAAAAACAACAGAGTGGGAGGGATCACATTACCAGACTTCAAACTGTATTACAAAGCCACTGTAATCAAAACGGCCTGGTATTGGTACAACAACAGGCACATAAATCAATGGAACAGAACAGAGACCCCAGAAATAGACCCACACCATTATGGTCAGTTAATAGTTCACAAAGGAGGCAAGAGCATCCAATGGAGTAAGGACAGTCTCTTCAATAAGTGGTGCTGGGAAAATTGGACAGATACATGCAAACAAATGAAACTAGACCACCAACTTTCACCATACACAAAAATAAACTCAAAATGGATAAAAGACTTAAATGTAAGTCACCAAACCATAAAAATCCTGGAAGAAAACATAGGCAGTAAAGTCACAGACATCCCACGTAGTGGACTTTTCACTGATCCATCTCCTAGGGCAAGAGAAACAAAAGAAAAAATAAACATATGGGACTACGTCAAACTAAAAAGCTTCTGCACAGCAAAAGAAAACAGCCTCAAAATACAAAGGAACCCCATGGTCTGGGAAAACATATTTGCCAAGGATGAATCTGATAAGGGGCTAATTTCCAAAGTGTACAAAGAACTCATAGCACTCAGCAAGAGGAAGACAAACAACCCAATTAAGAAATGGGCAAAGGACCTGAATAGACACTTCTCCAAAGAGGACATACGGATGGCCAAGAGACACATGAGAAAATGCTCAACGTCGCTAATCATCAGAGATGCAAATTAAAACCACAATGAGGTGTCACTTCACACCTGTCAGAATGGCTCCATCAACAAATCAACAAACAACATGTGCTGGCGAGGGTGTGGAGAAAGGGGAACCTAGTACACTGCTGGTGGGAATGCAGACTGGTGCAACCACTATGGAAAACAGTATGGAGGTTCCTCAAAAAACTAAAAATGGAGCTGCCGTTTGACCCAGTGATTCCACTCCTAGGAATGTATCCTAAGAATCCTGAAACATTCATCAGAAAGGATATACGCACCCCAATGTTCATAGTAGCACAGTTTACAATAGCTAAGATCTGGAAACAGCCCAAGTGCCCATCAGTAGCTGAGTGGATAAAAAGCTGTGGGACATTCACACCATGGAATACTACGCAGCTGTAAATATGAAGAATCTCCTACCCTTTGGGACAGTATAGATGGACCTGGAGAATATTATGCTAAATGAAATAAGCAAGGCAGTGAAAGACAAATATCACATGATCTGGCTTATATGAGGAATCTAAAGAACTTAATAAACTGATGAACAGAATAGATTCAATGACATGGAAGCAAAGATGAGACTAACGAATGTCAGAGGGATGGAGGAGGGCGGGTGGGTGGAGGGGGAGAGAATAACCAAAGAATTTATATGCATAAAGGCATAACCCAAGGACACGGACAATGGTGGGGAGAGGGACTGGGGAGGGGGAAAGGATGGGGTGGAACGGGCCATTGGGGAGAAAAAGGGACATCTGTAATATTTTAAACAAAAATTAAAATTTTTTTTTAAAAAAAGAATGGAACAACACGAAAAGAATTGATCTGCAAGGTCAAAGCCTTTCATGTGGGCATTGTATTCCTTGATGCAGGTAGGTTTTACAATATTCTCTCCCGTTTTTCTATTTTTTTTCCTGTTGTCTAGACAGAAGTGTCATGGATCTTTGATATCCTTCAGACAACCCGCTTGTCTTTCCATGCTAAGAGAAGAATATCGCCTTTTCTGGAAAATATTATGTCACCTTTCTTCATTCTTGATGTTTTCATTTTCAAATTTGACGATAAACCGCTACTCTTCGTAATAGTCCCACAGAATCTAGTTTTGTTCTGTAACAGCAATTCAGCAGATGTAGCACTGTAATAATTATCCTGGAAAATATGGTACCATATGCCAAGATAGGGTCCAAGGACTGAAAGAACAGTTTCTTGCAATTTCTTTCTTTCAGCAGTGCATATCTCCATAGTGCAGATATAGCCGGTGTCACTCTCGCACACCATCCGAACAAGTAAACCGTATTTTGTTATTTTCGCTGGGTTGTACATGAGAAATTTTAAACCTCCTCTCCATGGAATCATTGACTCGTCCAAAGACAACCGTTGCTTTGTTTTGTATATTGTTCAAAATTTATGCAGGAAATAATCCAGCACAGGTTGAATCTTGGAAAGTCTCCCCGAGCTACTGTACATTTGGGTGTTATCATTGAAATGCCAGAATGTCCATATTTGCTCAAATCTATGGCAACTCATTATCTGTGGAAATATAGGGGTACATATCAAAGGATCTGTTGAACAACAGTCTTTCAAGCTATCTTTTCTTGTTTGACCCATCAGAATAATTAGCTCAAGGAATTTCTTGGTGTCCTTCTGTGTAACTGGAGACCACTTTAGTGTTCTAGATGGTGTTTTGCATTTCATTGCGGTTTGATCGTGATAGTTGGACAGCTCTTTGCACATCTCAAACAATTCATCACCAAAAAAGAGATTGGTCACCGAGGTACAGAGTCACTCTGAGAAGGAAATGTAGTGACCCCAGCATGACCTTCAAACATCTGTAAGCGTGGTGGTGTGTCAATTTCAGAACAACAATTATCAGTAGCTTCGTCCATGTCAGAATCACTTGAAAGCACCTCCACCTTGCACTTCCTTACAAGTCTAATAATTTCACTGTCAGTAGAGTCAGTAGAATCGTCTCCGGAATCGTCAAAACAGTCATCCGCATCTTCTTTCTCACTAGGAATATCTGATAAATTATTGTTAAATACTTCCAGAGGTGTATCAGTTTCGTTGGTTTCCTTCCTTTTTCTGAGAGAGGGAATTTTTAAGCGCCAGGAACTTGAAGACAAAGACTACTCGAATGACCAAAATACAATGTAACTGCAATGCTTTATGGGTTGGTGCAATTATATAGTTTTTTTGTAGATTGACCTGCACGGTTTCCACCAATGAGATTGCTTCATTCGATGTAGACAAGTCACTGTGTTGACATCTAAGGTCCAAAACAGATGGCGCGTGAAAAACGATAAAACTCGTGAGCGGTCCTTAACAGATGGGGCATGAAACACGAGAAAACTTATGAGTGGTCCTTAAAAGATGGCGCAGGAAAACAAGAAATCTCGTGAGCAGTACTTAACAGATGGGGCGTGAAACATGAGAAAACTCGTGAGCAGTACACAATGTGTTAAAACTGAAACTGCTATAAACTGTGTGAAGAATGGAGAAATAGGTATCTTTCTTGGAGACATTTACCTTAGAACACATCCCAGAGAAGAGGAGCTTTCAAAAATGGACTTCCCTTGTCAATTTCCTGGATGGGATGACCCTGGAAAGAAGGCTTGTAATTTAAAAGAAATAACAGGAAACCAATATCTAGGTAGTGAAACGAGCACACCAGCATGGGACAAGTGCATGTGTAGGTTTTCAAGCAGCAGCTCTTTGTGGACACTTGGAAAGAGCACTATGAAAAAAAATTGGTACGAAGCGGAATTTGGCCAAAGTTGAAAGACCTTCCAAAACCACCACTAGAGAACTTAGCCAAACAATGAATGTTGCAATAAGCTCCTGCAGGAAAGGTGCTTCTATGACACAACCCCCGAGCAGATAGCTACATTCTACACAGTACAAAGTGCATATGAATTCCAGGCTGAAAACTCACTGCAGAAGGATGAAATGCGTGTGTTTCTCTCTGAAAAAACACTCAGCCACTACATTGGTGCTTGCTCCTTCAAAGTCTTTGTAGAAACGTGTATTTTCACTGGTGGGATAAGTTTTGGGATGCATTATTTCACCTCTTGCAAGCCTCATGTGCAGCCTTCTATGTTGTTTCCTTAGAGAATGTGGAAAAACGCGGATTATGTGTCCCAAATGACTTGTAATCCAGGGAAACACACACTGCATAACTTTCTTGGAGAAATTTACCTTATAACACATCGCAGAGTAGAGGAGCACTCAAAAAAGGACTTCCCTTGTCAATTTACTCAAAGATTGAATGATCCTCGAAATATTCCTTGTATTTCAGAAGACATAACAGTAACCCAATGCCTACGTAGTGAAACGTGCAAACCAGTACTGAAACAGTGAATGTATGGGCTTTCAAGCAGCATATCTTTGTGGGCACTTGGAATGAGTGCTGTGAGCTGAATTCCTATGAAGTGTGATTTGGTCACAGTTGTAAGCACTCCCAAAACAACCAACCAAGAAGTTAGGGAAGTAATGAGTGTTGCAACATATTCCTAAATGAAGGGTGTTATATGACACAACCCTCCAGAAGATATAAACATTCTACACAGTACAAAATGTGAGTTAATTCTAGAAAGGAAACTCACTGCAATGAAATGAAATGCATGCATTTCTCTTTGAAGAACACTAGTACTTTCTCCTTCATCGTCTTTGGAGAAATGTGTTTATTTCCTGGTAGAATGATTTTTGTCCTGCATGGCTGAACCTCTCGCAATGGTGATGTACAGCCTGCACTGTTTATACTTAGATGCCGGAAGCCGTTCCATCCTTGCTCCTTGACATAGTATGCAAGGAGGAGACATGTGCACAGCAAATGCTCTGTGGGACTTCGTGTATGGCATAGCCCTCTTCCTATGCTTGTTCCCCTTTCTAACACTCTGTGTCTTACCCGAGTCACTTCACCAGAAAAGAGTTTTGCCCTAGCTGGAAACTTTTCCCTAGCAGGGGAATCAGACAGAACTGGAAAAGACAATGATTCAGTAAAAGCCCCAAAGAGTACGGGAAAATTATGTGCCGCTTATGAGGAACTCAGACTGTCAGCAGAAAGTTTGGGACGTGTTAGGCCCACTACCACAGGAAGTTTCCCACCAGGGAAGAGGCCTTGGTTGGGGCCTCTGCTGATTTGCTGGCACAGGGCAATCCACAGGGAGTCCATCAGTGAGTTCCCACTAAGGAATGTATTACTGGGCGATGTTTATATTAATGAAAAACTCTGGGAATCCCCACAAGGAAAGAGCAGTCTAGGAAAGAGATTATTTCAATCTACACCTGAACCCTTATCATACACAGAATAACCATACACAGGGTATTACAATGAGGATGGACTGCTGCAGGGAATGTAAGCAGAGAGACTGAGGCTGGGTGCCAGACAGGCAGGCAGTCACCATAGCTAAAAACAATCATGCGCAAGCTGCAGAACCTTTACTTAGGACTCGCATAACCTTTACATAAGAAAAGCTGGCCTAGTTATTCTCCTTTTAGCTATACGGTAGAGCAATAAAATAGTAACTTCAGAATATAAATAACAAACTAGAGATGAACCTGTAGAATAGCCTACAGAAATACAAACAATAGATAAGACTAAAATTAACATACCTAAACAGATGTAAATTCTTTAGCAAAGGTCAGATAAGAAGGTACAATCGTTAACTGTGAAAGGCCAAAACAGAAACCATAACAAAGCATGATGTCATGTTGTTTAACCAGCAATAAAATCAAATAGTATAAATACAGTTGTAACAAGGCAATAAAGAGAGAAGCTGATTGTCCTGATGCTCCGAACGCTGTCTCCGTGTCCTGCATTCTTCCCCGATGCCATTCACACCTTTGGGGACCCCTGGACCACTGACTGGGGCTGGACCCTGGCACTTAGAGTATCTTGAAAAAATGAATCTGTAGCACAACTTACTTGTAATCCATAAAACCCCACAATAGGCATCTGTTGTTCACACACGATCTAAGGCATCTAAGTATACAACAGTGCAGGCTGTACATCACCATTGTGAGAGGTTCAACCATGCGGGACAAACTCATTCTACCAGGAAAGAAACACATTTCTCAAAAGACTTTGAAGGAGAAAGTGCCAGTGTAGTGACAGTGTTTTTCAAAGCATTTAGATGATCAAACTAACCAGAAAATAAGGTCATTTTGCAGGGAAATTGAACCGTGTCTGTACAAATGTTCATTTCAATCATCGCCTCCAGGGAAGTAAAGCATGAATTACATCATGTCATCGACCAAATCCTTACTTTTGCACAAGCTCATAAGAAAGACTTTGAAGAACAGTAAGGTTTCAGTATTTCTGTTTACCTTGAGTTGCCTAAAAGAGGTATAACATGTCTATTCAGTGGTGGAGGGTTACACACTCTACACATGTGTAACAGCATTTTAGTGCATCATCATGTGTAAAACTGAAACTGCTCCAGAGTGAAGCATGAGGAACAGGCAACTCTCTTAAAGACCTTTACTTTATAACAAATCACAGAGGAGAGGAGCACTCTGCAAAGGACTTCCCTTGTGTATTTACTCAAAGACTGAATGTTCCTTGAAATATTCTTTGTATTTCACAAGACATAACAGGAACCCAATGCCTAGGTTGTGAAATTAGCAAACCAGTACTGGAACAGTGACTATTGGGGATTTCAAGCAGCAGCTCTTTGTGGACACTTGGAATGAACGCTGTGAAAGGAATTCGTATGAAGCGAGATTTGGGCACAGTTGTAGGCACTCCCTAAACAACCAATGGAGAAGTTATGCAAATAATGAATGTTGCAACATATTCATTGATGAGAGGTTGTTATATGGCACAATTCTCCAGAAGATATTAACATTCTACATAATACAAAGTGTGTCGTTAATTTCAGGATGGAAAATCATTCCAAGGGATAAAATGCATGTATTTCCCTTTCAAAGAACACCCCAGTCACTACATTGGTGCTTGCTCCTTCAAAGTCTTTTGAGAAAAGTGTATATTTACTGGTTGAATGAGTTTTGTCTTGCATTGTTTAACCTCTCACAACGGTGATGTACAGCCTTCAATGTTGTATACTGAGAATATCTTGAAAAACATGGATATTTAGCACAAATTACTGTTAACCCATGAAAACCCACACTAGGTAACTCTTGCTCAAACACATTCCTATACCTAAAGCATTTAAATAATAAAACTAACCATAAAAGTCATTTTGCAGTGAAATTCAATAGTTTCCAGTGAACCAAAGCATGAATTACTTCAGGTTATTGATGAAATTCTTACATTTTCACAAGCTCATAAGACAGACTGTGAGGAATAAGATTTCAGGGTTTCAATTTGCTTTGAGTTTCCTAAAAGAGGTAAAACCTGTTTATTCTGTGCTGGAGGGTTACAAATTGTACATATGTGAAACACCACTTTTAGAGTCTCATCATGTTTAAAACTGAAACTGCTACAAAGTGAGTGAAACATGGGGAAACAGGCAACTTTCTTAAAGAACGTTTCCTTGTAACACATCACACAGGAGAGGAGCACTTTGCAAAGTGCTTCACTTGTGTATTTAATCAAAGATTGAATGATCCTCTAAATAATAGTTGTATTTTACAAGACATAACAGAAAACCAATGCCTAGGTATTAAAATTAACAAGCCAAATTGGAACAGTGTATGTTTAGGATTTCAAACAGCAGCTCCTTGTGGACACATGGAATGAGCAGTGTAAAATTAATTCATAGGAAGCTGGATTTCAGCAAAGCTGTAAGCACTCTCAAAGCTACAAAAAGAGGAGTTATCCAAATAATTAATCTTGCAACATGCTCTTAACATGAGAGGCTGTTATATGACACAACTCTCCAGAAGATATCAACTTTCTACACATTAAAAAATGCTTGTTAATTCCAGGATGGAAACTCGCTGCAAAGAGATAAAATGCATGTATTTATCTTTGAAACAACTCTCAGTCACTACATTGGTGCTTTTTACTTCAAAGTCTTTGGAGAAAAGTGTATATTAACTGTTGGAATAAGTTTTATCTTGCATTGTTTAACCTCTCGCAGCAGTGATGTACAACCTTCAATGTTGTATACTTAGAGGAGCTTGAGAAACGGATTTGAAGACTATACTTTCAGGGATCCTTTCTATAGTTTGTTACTAGAGAAGTTTCTCTGAGCGTGTAGAGCATCTGTTCTTGGGGTACTTTAAGGGGAATATTGACAGCAACACAATCATAGAGGGGGATTTTAACACTCCACTCTCAGCATTGGATAGATCATCAGGACAAAAAATCAACAGGAAAACAGAGACCTTAAATGACTCACTAGACCTAATGGATTTAAATAATATTTCCATAACATTTCACCCCAAAGCAGCAGAATACACATTCTTCTCAAAAGCACAGGGAACATTCTCAAAAACAGACCACATGATAGGGCAGAGGGCAAGTCTCTACAAATACAAGAAGCTTGAAATCATATCAAGCATCTTCTCGGATCACAATGCCATGAAACTAGAAATCAACCACTATAAAAAAGCTCAAAAATATTCAAACACATGGAGGCTAAAGAGCATGCTATCAAACAATGAATGGGTTACCAATGAAATCAAGGAAGAAGTCAAACACTTCGTGAAAAGAAATGAAAATGAAGAGAAAACAACCCCAAATCTATGGGACATGGAGAAAGCAGTCCTGAGAGGAAAATTCATAGCATTACAGGCCTATCTCAAGAAACAGGAAAAAGATCTAATGAACCATCTAACACACAACTGAAAGTAGTAGTACAAGAACAGCAAGAAAAGCCCCGAGGAAGTAGAAGTAAGGAAATAATAAAGATTAGAGCAGAAATTAATGACATAGAGACTAAACAAACAATACAAAAAATCAATGAAACCAAGAGCTGGTTCCTTGAAAAGATAACTCAGATTGATGCACCTTTAGCCACACTCACTAAGAAACAAAGAGAGAGGACTCAAATAAATAAAATCAGAAGTGAAAGAGGCAATATAACAACTAACCCAAGAGAAATATGAAGGGTTTTAAGAAAATACTATGAGCAACTATATGCCAACAAACTGGACAACATGGGGGAAATGGACAAATTCCTAGAACCTTCCAAAGCTGAATCAGGAAGAGGCAGAAAACCTGAATAGGCCGATAATAACTAATGAAATTGAAGAAGTAATCACAGAACTCCCAGCACACAAAAGTCATGGAACAGATGAATCTACACACGAGTTTTACCAAACATTCAAAGAAGAATTAACACCTTTTCTATTCAAACTATTCCAGAAAATTCAAGAGAAGGAAAAACTCCCAAACTCTTTTTATGAGGCTAACATCATCCTAATCCCAAAACCAGATAAAGACACTAGAAAGAAATAAAATTACAGGCCAATATCCCCGATTAATATAGATGCTAAAATCCTCACTAAAATACTAGCAAACTGGATCCAGCAATACATTAAAAAGATCATACATCATGACCAAGTGGGATTTATTCTGGGGATGCAAGGCTGGCACAACATCTGCAAATGAGTAAATGTGATACATCACATAAACAAAATGAAGGACAAAAATCATATGATCATATCAATAGACGCAGAAAAAGCATTTGACAAAATCCAGCACCCATTTCTGATAAAAACTCTCATCAAAGTGGGAATTACCAACTTATCTGTTAAGGAACATTCTTCTTTATTTTTAAAAGTTATAGGTTCCAAGACATAAGATATCTAAATTAACAATAATAAAAAATACATATATATCCTATGACACTGACAGGAAAAGAGGTTATGTACAGTGAAGAGGCACTACACTATCGGGCAAGAGTGTGCGGCCTTTGGAGTCAGGCTGGGTTTACTTCTTAGCTCTACCACTTAATAGTTATTTAACCTAGTTGTTCCTGTCTCCTCATATGTAAAGTAGGAGTAATACAAGTACCTACCTCTTGGGTTAAGAGGTTTAAATGGGATAATACATATAAAGTATTTAGAATAGTACCTGCTACATACTATACCACAGGCTAGCACACTGTGGCCCACAGGCCTGCTGCCTATTTTTACAAAGTTCTACCAAAACACAACCACACCCAATTATTCATGTCTGGCCCTTTTTCCACAACAGCAGCATAGTCATGAACAGGAAAGAGTAATGTTATCAGTCTGCAGCCCTACAGTGGGACTTTCCTACAGACGCCTAAATACAACTTTGTTTTTTGGCTAAAAATGATTTTTCTCAACTGCCTTTTAAGATCTTTCACATTCATATGCTAATTTACCAAAATTCTAGTTAATGGTGTAGTTTTCTATTCAGCTTACTTATATAATTGCTAAAAGCTCATCTCCAGAATCACGCAGACCCAAAGGAAGCTCTACCATTCCTTAACTAGTTCTGTGACCTTAGGAAAGTTAAACTTCTCAGTCTATTTCCTTATTATAAGAATCCTAATCTCGCCCGGCTGGGCGTGGCTCAGCGGTTGAGCGTCGACCTGGGATCCAGGCAATCGGGGTTCGATTCCCAGTCAGGGCACATGCCTGGGTTGTGGGCTTGATCAATGACTCTCTCATCATTGATGTTTCTATCTCTCTCTCTCCCTCTCCTTTCCTCTCTCTGAAATCAATAAAGACATATATATATAAAAAAAAAGAATCCTAATCTCATAGGTTGTTGTATTAAGAGAAACAATTCAGATGAAGTGTTCATTGCCTGCTTAACTTTGTTATTTTTTATTTTTTTAAATCATCTATTACTTGAATTAGACAATTTTGTATACTAAATGCAAATGAGGGCACAAGCCCAGCTGGTGTGGCTCAATGGTTGAGCATCAATATAGGATCCAGAAGATCAAGGTTTGATTCCTGGTCAGGGCACATGCCCAGGTTGCGGGCTCGATCCCCAGCAAGGGGAGTGCAGGAGGCAGCTGATCAATAACTCTCATCACTGATGTTTCTATCTCTCTCCCTCTCCCTTCCTCTCTCTGAAATCAATAAAGACATATCTAAAACGAAATAAAAAATGAGAGCCCAAAATATTTCAAAATATTCTAATTAAATCCCAAAGAAAATAATATCTTCCCAGTCTAAGAAAAAAAAAATTAAAAATTAAAAATAACTGTTTTTAAACCCATACATGTCTGTGAGGATTGCTTTCCATCCAACATACACTGGGATGTCTATTGAAGTGCAGTCAAATGAATAACAAAATAGTTTCCAAACTTTTTCTTCCACTCATTAATCTATTCAACAAATAATTATTAAGCAACAACTTGCTGTGCTTAGCATTCTGAGGCTAAAAATTGATTATTAAAACAGTGTCTGTCACCATGAAGTATATCCTGTGGGGAGATAAGAAGTGTCACAAACAACTGCCATATTTCCTCCTATTAAAGATTACACAGAGGTTTTGGCTCAGAATGTTTTTATATTCTTTCCTGAAGATATAAATTTTCCTGCTGATACACTGGATTAAACACTGGAGTGACTCAGGGCTTGGTGCTGAGCATCATCTTCTCACTGCACCGTCCAGCACAAAGAGCTCACACATGCAAGCGGTAAGAGAGACGGACCCTAAGGTCCTGACAGCACGAGGCTCCATGCCATCCGCTTGGACTTTTACGTAAAAGGAAAATGGGCTTCTAGCTCACTTAAGCCAATGTTCTTTGGGAGTGCTTGCTGCTCCCTGCAGCTGAATCAATTCCTAACTGATGCAACGATCCAACCAAATTCTCAACGATGAAAGGAAAGAAGCAACAAAGAAGGAAAGGGACATGTGGGACAAAGGTTGGAATTCACTAAAAATACCTAAGTATCTACTATACATACAGGTAGTAGGCACTGAGCTCGGAGCTGGTTAATTTAAAAACAAAAACACTGTCTTTGGGTAAATAAAACTGAGAAAATGCATTCTAGTAAGGAAATCAAAGGTGCTACTCTGTCTCCAACACCTCAAACATGGTATGCCAAAGACAGTCATTATCTTCCCCCCAAAAGATACTGCTCATATGTGTGGGGCAAGGGGTAGATGGGACATCTCTGTATCTTCTCCTCAATTTTTCTGTTAACTTAAAACTGCTCTAAAAAAATTGTCTCAATTTTTTTTTTAAGGTCAGGTCCCCCTCCCTCCATATTTCCTACTTGTCTAGTATTCACACTCAAAACCTGTGTCATATCTGATTTCTCATATGCACTAACCCTCATATCTGACTATTTATCATATTCTAATACGAAAGTATACTTTGTTTTAAGATTATCCTCTTTAAAGCATGATTTCCAGTAAAATACTGTGTTCTTTTAAGTGGAGAATACACATATTTAATTATTTAGTATGTACACACTCTCCCTTCAGCTAGACTATAGGTTTGTCATTTTGTTTCTCTTTTTTTGGAGGGCAGACACCATGTTTTAATCCACAACACACAGCCTAGTCCTCAATAAATACTGAAAAACAATCAATAAATGAGTCCCAGTTGAAAAAGCTGCTTTGTTATGTTCTTAGAAAGGCCTATATTTCACATTCAGCTTGCAGTGTGGTAACTTCAGGTAACTCCAACTGCTGTGTGGGGTGCTTTTTAGATTCGATATGGTAATAACTAGTACAGAGATCAGAGCTAGTTCACAAGAAACTGAGGAAGCTTTGGGATACACCAAGTGCATGGGCTATAAAAATGGACACTACTATTACCTATGAGAATATTGTGGCCCAGCCAGGCGTGGCTCAGCAGTTGAGCATTGACCAAGGATCCAGGTAATCGACGTTTGATTCCCAGCCAGGGCACATGCCCAGGTTGCGGGTTTGATCCCCAGTCGGGGGCGTGCAGGAGGCAGCAGATCAATGTTTTTCTCTCTTTCTCTCTCCCTCTCCCTTCCTCTCTCTGAAGTCAATAAAGATATATTTTTTAAAAAGAATATTGTGACACAACCCATATATTAAAGGTACTACTGAAAAATTAAACCAACCATGGTTCTGAGATTTAATTTTTTAAATGAAAAAAAATCCTTATGATAAATAAATTTAAGACAGCTTTTTAAATAGGTTGTCTCTCTTTCTTAATATAATATAAATGTACATTACCCAAACATACAGATTTATGCAACATTCCCCCCTCTCCCATTTCAAACTGAGATCATATGTTCTTGGGTCACCTTTTCTAGCTACAAATGTGAAATTTGAGATAGGAATAAAAATCCCTTTAATATTAACTAAAGTAAGCTGTAAAGTGGGAATGGAAATCTGCCATTACTAATTAGCACTGTTAAAAGTTAATTTTACGCCCAGCCGGGCGGGGCTCAGCGGTTGAGCGTCCACCTGGGATCCAGGTGATCCGGGTTCGATGCCTGGTCAGGGCACATGCCCGGGTTGTGGGCTTGATCAATGACTCTCTCATCATTGATGTTTCTATCTCTCTCTCTCCCTCTCCTTTCCTCTCTCTGAAATCAATAAAGATATATTTTTTAAAAAAAAAAAGTTAATTTTACTAGAACAGACATTTGTATAACAAAAGATATACATCCGCTTCTTTATAAATGATAATGAACTTGGAAATATAGCTTATCAATTTCATCTGTGAAACGACATCATTCCGCAGTGTTAAATCATTCATTATAAATGCTAGAGGCTCAGGTGAGAGTCAAGATGAAAGAGGATCCAGTAGCCACTTGTGTTTAATTTTAGACTTTTCTGCCTCAGCTCACAAAGAAGCACCCTTGACTAAGGGGCCCTTTGTAAATTCCACAGCTTCAGAGTTAAAATGTCCAAATGATACTTCACAGATACAGGGCAATTGAGACTAGAGCAGCATCTTTAAAAGAATAATCTAGGACATGTGTGGGGAGCCGTTGTGGCCCCAGGCACAGAGGAGCTGCTTGGGTGAGCTGCAGAGGTGCTCCCCTGCTCCCTGACCCAGTCCTTGAGGCACCAAAGCAATACTAATTTAGCTTGCGGCCATAAATTCTAGAAAGGCTAATTAGGAAGCTGGCCCCGGCCTGAAAGGGTTAAGGGATAGTCAAGCCACATGCCAAGCCAAGGACTCAATCCTCCCCGCAAGTTCCCATTAGAAGCCGAGATAAAGATAGTTCCCAAGGCCTGAGCTCCTGCAGGAGGCAGGGTGTTTACTCTGAAAGAGCGTTCCTAGGGCCTTGGAGGAATTACTTAGTATCGGGCAAGGGGGAGGACTGCGGGGCGGGGTGCTATTCAGCACAGTCAGCAGTGCCTCTATATATTGAGCAGAGAAAATGAACTCGGGGCTGCGGCAGCCAGCCACGAGCTGCAGTCCTCCCGATCCCATCTTTTTTGTGTCTGTCTTTTCTCCATCCTCACCCCTTCCTCAGGACCGTTCGACTCTGCCGGCGGGCTCCGGCAGGCATGAGAGTATAACAGAAAGTAACATGTACTTGTGTGAGAACCTTCTTTTATAAATATTTGGAAGCATAACTTCTTTTCTTTGCATTGACTGAGACCTGCTATGCAGTATTCCTTGAATAATTTATCATAGTGTTTCTTTGCAAGTCTCTTCTCCCTAGATTCATAAAAAATATAAATTTTCATTTAGAAATTCAACTGTGGTTTGCTACTTGGAAGCAATGTCAAATAAATAATGCATATGATATAAATATTAATGTTTTAAAAGAGGTCTATTACTTATATGTGCCTAGAATATTGGGACATTAACTCTTACAGTTCTCTCAGAGAGGGAATCTACAAGACTGACAGTCAGAAGGAGAACCAGCCCACTCTTCACTTTTCAGCCTTTGTAATGTTTGGATTTTTAGAACCATTTTCAGGTTATTTTTTCCCCAAAATAGTTTTAGAAATTTTAAAGAAGTCCTAGCTGGTCTGCTCAGGGGTTAGAGTGTGGGCCAGTGGACTGAAGAGTCCTGGGTTCAGTTCTGCCAGGGCATGCACCTCGTTGCAGGCGCATTCCCCGGCCCGGGTCAGGGCATGTGGGAGGCAACCAATCGATGTCTCTCTCACACTGGTGTTTCTCTCCCCCCTCTTCCACTCTCTCTGAAAAGCAATGGAAACAATATCCTCAGGTGAAGATAAATAATAAAAATAAATTTTTTTTTAAAGAAACATATTATAGGACAACAGACAATATTCTTCTAAATGTTTTTTAAAGACAAACTCAAGCAATGAGAAGTCAGTTAAAACTGCTAAAAATTACCACAAGTACCAAACTAGAGTCAGACCTGAGACACGGTTTCATGTCCTCAGTTCAGCGCTGTTGCACGCAGGGTGGCAGAGGGTGAGAGCACCGGCCGCGCCCTGCGCCAGCCGGATGGCTGAAACCACCAGCTCTCGTCCACTCCCTCCTCCTCGCTCCAGAGAAATCTCATTTTCTCATGACAGCCATGTCTGTCTTGTCGTTTTCCCTGGAAAATAAAACTATTTCAATTTAATATAAACAATTAGTCAATTTAGGAGGTTAAGCAGTCCTGTGAGATTTTTGGACACCTGAGTAAATATATAATACACAGAGATAAAGACAGTTTTATGCGTATGCATATATGTACATATGTTTGTAAAAACCATTTCAGTGCACCATAAAGAGTGCCACTACAGAAGCAATTTAAATGGATAAGAAATTCATCCATCTCTAGCACTGGTTTCAGTTATACACAAGGTGATAAATAACCAAAGCTGGGATGAGAAATCTGAGGAAACATTAAATGGACAGGGAAAAATGTATGAAAATTTTAAAAAGCCAATCACCGCACCCTATTGAGATCTAATTTTTAAAAACATATGAAGAGTGTTCCATCCCTCATTTTACTACCGTGTCTTAGGAAGAATAAGTAAGAAAGAGAGTCGAGGAATATACTTTTTCCAGATGCTAAGTTTGGGGGTAGAACAGGGATTGTTGGGGAGTACAGGCCAAATTGAGAAGGGAGTAAGTTTGGGATAGATAAGATAGCATAAAGTTTTTCAGGGCTCTCCCAGTTCAGAAAATTGTTAAGTCAGAGGGAAAAACCCACACAAAACCAAGAGGCTCTGAAGAGCCCCAAATAGAGGAAGCAATTTCATGTGTGGGAAATATTAGAGTGAGGTTTCTTGCTTTCCCTACACTTAAAAAAGCAATCCCAAATGCTGAGGTTTAAAAAGGTCAAAGGCCCTCCCTAAGGGGAAAAAAAATTCCGTACGATCAGGCACATCTGTATTGCTCACAAATTCTGTTATTGCCAGGGGCAGATCTGGCTCAGCAGGCTACCTGTTGCCACAAAAATGGGGTTCATGAGAAGCTACTTAGCTAGGAGCTATGGACGGTCTCTCCACCTTGTGATATAACAAGGAAATCAGAATGGGAAGCAGAGGAAAATTACAGAACCAAGAAGACATAACAGCTGTGGGTCTTCAAAAGATCTATCTCCACAGCCCCCTCTAATTCTACCTAAACCTCATGGCACTTACCCAAATCGCTTGAAATCTTCTCTTTTGCCTCCATAGTATAAAATATAGTCATTTACAAACTTTGCATGCCTTTGATACTGAAATGCAAAAAATTAAGGATTTTATTTGTTTAAAAGTTGTCCTATGTCCATGATGTATCAGTGAGTAGAAATCAAAAGCATAGTATGAGTCTATTTAGTTTTTTTAATATGCAAATATACATTATACATGCTTATAAATTCAAAGGTAGAAAAAGGTAAGTATTAAACTATTCCATATGAACATTATAGAGTACAGGGACTTTCACTTTCCACTGAATGCTGTTTATATTGTTTGGAACATTTTTCAAGCATATACTACTCATGATAAAATATATCTCTATCTAGGGAGAAAGCTTCCTTTTCTATTGCTAAACTACATATAGCCTCACACCACCACTCATTTTAATCATCACAATATGAAAAAATATAGTTTCTAAAATTACAGGTAAGGAGTAGAATTTACCTTTCATTATTATAAAATATAATTGACCTATTCCAGTAATAATAAAGCCTCTAATAATAGAAGATGAAACTTTATAATACTAAATCCTAACTTTAGGCTTTCAAAAAAAAACACAGCAAATATAAGAAATATTATTTTTTATACTTTAATATTCAAAGAATCCACAGTCACGTTTATTTTCAGTGCAGTGTAACAAGATACGTGAGATTAAAATGTTTTCTCTTGAAAAGCTTAATGGTGCTCTCTCTAGAGGTGAGTTTGCACATACTAGAACTGACCTCATCTATAATATCGTCTGTGACTACATCCTATTAAAGATAGTGATTTAATTGAACAAAATGTGTTCCAATAGAGTACCAAATCAGAATATACTTCCAAAACTGGAAACAAAACAGTTAACATTTCAGAAAAGAAAAAAGAGACAGCCAAATACCTGAAGATACTGGTTTTAGCTCTTGGTCTATCACGAACTGATCATGTGGCCATAACAAGTCACTTAAATCTTCTAGAGATGGGGTCAGCAAACATTTTCTGTAAATAGTAGATGTGCAGGCCATCTGGTCGCTGTTGCAACTGCACGGATCTGCCATTTTAGTATGAAAGTTGGCACAGATAACGCCTAAATGAATGAGCATATCTGTGGTTCCACAAATCTATTTCCAACAGGGAGTGGGTGGGACTTTGCTTCCAGGAAGATGAAGTAGACAAAGATGTACTTCTCCCTACTCTTCCCACTAAGAACAGCTAAATCCCTTGGAAGTTATATATTTATTTTTTTATTTTTAAATATATCTTTATTGATTTCAGAAAGAGGAAAGGAGAGGGAGAGAGAGAGATAGAAACATCAATGATGAGAGAGTCATTGATTGAGCCCGCAACTGGGGCATGTGCCTTGACCGAGAATCAAACCCCAATCGCCTGGATCCTAGCTCGATGCTCAACCACTGAGCCACGCCCGGTCGGGCGGAAGTTATATATTTAAAAAACACAGGAAGCCCTGCTGGTGTGGCACAGTGGTTCAGCACTGACTTATGATCCAGGCAATTGAGGTTCAATTCCCAGTCAGGGCATGTGCCCGGGTTATGGGGCCTATCCCCAGTAGGGGGCCTGCAGGAGGCAGCTTATCAACGACTCTCTCTCATCATTGATGTTTCTATCTCTCTCTCCCCCTCTCCCTGCCTCTCTCTGAAATCAATAAAGTCATATTTAAAAATACAAAACAACAAAAAACAAATAGGAAGCCCTGGCCAGTGTGGCTCAGTTGGTTGTATGTTGTCTCATACGCTGAAAGGTTGCTTGTTCAATTCCCGGACGGGGTACCTGTCGGGGTTTCAGGCTTGATCTCCAGGAAGGGGGCATGCGGGAGGCAGCTGATCAATGTTTCACTCTCATATCAATGCTTCTCTCCTCTCTCTCTCTCCCCCCTTGTTCTAGCTCTAAAAATCAATTCAAAAATCTTTAAAAAAAAAGAAACACAGGAAGACTCTGAAAGGTGGAGAGAAGGCATATTAGCTAGGGACCTCAGGACCCATGGTATAACATGGTGGTGAATTACCCTTTTTGCCTTTTAAATCCCAGATTTGGAGGTGAAGAAAGCTGGAGACCTGGAAATATCAACTAGCACAGATTTTTTAAAATCCCAAAAGCCTTCTCTAACTGAATAACTAAGAGATAGGCAGTCTAACAAGATAGATAACTTTTAGACAATAACTATTCTACTCCAGCCAAACACTCCAGAAAAAAACTGTGTCCCACCTCTACCCATGCCAGAAAAGGGGACCTAGACTTTCATCTTTACCAGGCTTTAAGTAGATGCCCCAACACCCCCAGATGAATGGTGTCATAAAAGGCAGAGTAGACATTGAAGTGCTAAAGGAACAACTGGGTCAGGAGATAAGAGGAATAAATAAGTTGTTGACAAAAAAACTTCTATAACTTAAAGTATCAGAAATTATAACAAAGTGAAACAGATTACTCCAGGTGGGAGGGAGTGTATCTAACTGACATCATATCTCTCTCCCAATCCTGACCATAGCAATACACACCTAGACATACTTCAGGTCTTCCTTGGCCTCTCTCACTCTCCAATATTCAGGAATACGGAAGGTCAGTGGTAGCAGTTACTGTAATGAGCCACAGTCTTACCAAAAAGTTGAGCTGATACATGCCATAATAGGGAAGCAAGGTATGGCTTAAAGAGAGCCCCAACTCATGCCTGAGAGTTGAAGCCACAGCAGACCTGAGAATAGACCTACCTTTAAATACAAGTTTTACAAAGGCCTTAACTAGCCAAGAACCAGGTAAGAAGAGAATGAGAGTTAAATGAGACATGTTGAGAGCTTGGCAAAAACAGGTTGGAAAAATATTTGCAAGTTCATGGACTTTGTAAACCTATTTATAGAACATTAGGAATATGTTTTCTTATTTTGTCTCTAAATCTTTCTTATATATTAGTAAGAGAGAATTCAAAGGTATAAATGGCAAAATTTCATATCAATAAAGACTTATCTTTAAAGATAAAAACTCAATCTGACTTTATAAGATTTTATTAAATAAAAAAGATTTTAAAATATTCTACTAGTTATAAAAACCTAGAAATATAAAAAGAATACAGCATCCATCGCTATGAAATGAAACCTTCTATTTCTTGCTTCTTCCTTGTTAAGACAAATTTTATTTTAAACAAATTTCAAGGTCATCTTTTGGAGCAGTAAGTCATCTTCAACAGTCCTGGTTTATTAAGAAGAAAAATTACTAAAAGAGCTTATCTCAAAGGGTTTCCTGCTTCTTTATATTTTCACAACTGGAACATGTTTTAAAGAATTTAAGTCTTAACTTAAAAAAGACTCACTGAGGAGGAAAACAAGCTGGCGGCGTAACAGCTGCACTGCTGCCTCCCGCAACCACATCAAAAGTAAAACTAAAATACAGAACCGCCATCACTCTGAGCCTCCTGAAATCTGGCTGCACAGAAGCCCCACAACCAGGGACCTGAAGAAGCACCAAGACCAGTAGGAGGGGCGAAGACATGGGCCAATCGGGGCTGAATCACGGAGACGCGGCCGCGGGCCCACACCCGGTGCTGCAGTTGAAACTGGGAAGGGAATCTCGGCGGTGGAGGTTTGCAAGAGGAGGGAGGGGTCCCAGCCCCACAGCAGGCCCCCAGCCCAGGGCTCCAGGCCGGGAAGAGACGTCCCCACAACTCTGGGCTGTGAAACCCGCCGGGACTGTCCCTGAGGGTCACGGAGGCTGCGGGAGCCCCAGCAGCTCCTCCTAAAGGGCCGCGCACGGACTCACTCGGGCGCTCCCTCTGAGCCCAGCACCGGGAGCAGCCTAAAAGGACCTGGGACACTCGGGGAGGAACTAACCTGCCTGAAGTTGGGCTGAGGGGTGGAGGGGCGGCTTCCTCCCAGGCAGACGGGCTGGCGGAGGCCATGGCTCCTTTGGTAAGTCCTCCCTGTACACAGCTGGCAGGCAGGCACCATATTTGAATCGCCAGCACCTGACTCGAACCATTGGCCCCGCCCCTCCCCACCTGCAGCTCATCCAGGCCATTTCCAGGGGCTTTTCTGTGCAAGTGGCCTCTCAAGCCTCATGCTTAGGACTTTCCTAAAATCTCTCAAACAAGCAGCATCGGGCCCCATACAGCTTAATAAGTGGCCCCAGGCCTGGCACTAGTGGCGGCCTGCATTGGCTCATAGCTTGGCCTCTTCTGGGCTCCTCCAAGCCCAGCACAAGTAGCAGCCAACTACGGTTTGCTGTGTAGCTTATGCTGGGTGGCCCTGGGCAAGGCACTGGCACAGGCTGACTTTGCACCTCCTGGGAGGCCCAGAGACAGTGCACCTGGTGATCAGACTCGACCACGTGGATTACAACCCTACCACATCCATGAGTGACACACTCAAGGGGTGCACTTGGTGAACACCAAAGCTCCACTGAAGTAAATCCTGCTCCATAGGGGTGTCTCCAGCACAGCAGCTCTCTGGCTGTAGTTGCAGCTGGTCCTCACAGCTGATTGGCCTGGGGGTCAGTTCCTCCCAGTGACACCAACAGCAACCAAGGCTCAACTACAACAGGACAATGCACACAGCCCACACAGGGGAGCACCTAGAAGGCGCAGCTCAGGTGACTGGGGAGGCTGAGCCACTGGTCCCTACAGGACACCTACTACACAAAGCCACTCTACCAATTCCAGGAGACATAGCAGCTCTACCTAATACATAGAAACAAACACCTGGAAGCAGACAAAATGCGGAGGCAACAAAGGAAAGAACAGAAGAAATCTCTAGAAGAGGAACTAAATGAAATAGATCCAAGCAAGCTAACAGATAGAGAGTTCAGAATTTTGGTTATAAGGATGTTTAAGCATACTATTAGGTAAATAACTGAGAAAATTGATAACATAATAAAGTACCAATTTGAAATGAAGGCTACAGGAACTGAAATGAAGAATAATTAACAGGGAATCAACAGCAGAGTAGAGGACGCCGAGAATCAAATCAGCAATTTGGAGCATGAGGAAACAAAAAACACCCAATCAGAAGAGCAAAAAGAAAAAAGAATCCAGAAATATGAAAATAGTATAAGGAGCCTCTGGGACAACGTCAAGAGGCCCAACATTCATATTATTGGGGTGCCAGAAGGTGAAGAAAGAGACCAAGGAATTGAAAACCTATTTGAAAAAATAATTACAGAAAACTTCCCCTACCTGGGGAAAGAAGTCAACTTACAAGTCCAGGAAGCACACAGGGTCCCAAAGAAGAGGAGCCCAAAAAGGCCCACAGCAAGACACATCATCATTAAAATGCCAAAGGTTAAAGACAAAGAGAGGATCTTAAAAGCAGCAAGAGAAAAGCAGTTAGTTACCTACAAGGGAGCACCCATATGACTGTCAGCTGATTTCTCAACAGAAACCTTGCAGGCCAGAGGGAGTGGCAAGAAATATTCAAAGTGATGAAAAACAAGGAACTACAACCAAGACTGCTCTACCCAGCAAAGCTATCAATTAGAATTGAAGGTCAGACAAAGAGCTTCACAGATAAGAAAAAGCTAAAGGAGTTCATCACCACCAGACCAGCACTACAGGAAATGTTGAAGGATCTTCTTTAAGAAGAAGCTAATGAACAAAGGAACCTGACGAACTAAATAGATCCAGAGACACTGACGCAGGCAACAGACGATCATATTTCAGAGGAAAGAGGGAAGGGGGGTGGAGGGTGGGAAGAGATTAACCAAAGAAGTTATATGCATAACCCATGGACACAGTCAATAACAGGGTGAAGGCCTGGGGAGGGGGTGGGAGGGAAGTGGAGGGGGTCAATTGGGGAGGGGGGGAAATGGTACACCTGTAACACTCTCAACAATAAAGATAAATTTTAAAAGTAAAAAGAAAAAAAGACTCACTGATCTTTAATGAGACATTTTATGTCTCCTTAAATGGCTTAATATCTTAACCTTATTTTATACCTATAAAATGGAGCAGCAGATGAAACTAACAAATGTATGAGTCCTGGTGTCTGACCACCTAGATTCCTGGGTTCAAATTCTGGCTCTGTCATTCACTATCTTAATCTTAAATCAAATTAAGTTACTTAAGTTCTTTGTGCCACAATTTCCCTGTTTGTAGAGACAACAAAGTTTCTGGTAACTGATGATATGAAGAAAAGAGCACTGATTACAGATGCGGTAAACTGTACACGATTAGCCCTAGTCATGTAGATATATGTAACCCTAGAGCAGAGAAGGCTATCTAGCTAGACTGAAGTTCTAGTCTTACAAAGTCGTATTTTTGAATAAAAAAATCTTAAAAATGAAAAGCAACGTAAAATGTAATTTGTTATAATTTCTTCTATTCTTTTGGTTATCCACGAAGACTTGAATACCCAACAAAAATGCTCAGTCTCAGGAGTATGCCTCCTGTGTGCTCTCGGAGTGAAACAACGGACCGGTTTTTATAAGCCCGACTCACCAGTCAGTGCCCCGCGCTCAGCTAACGGTGAAGCCCAGTTTCTGAGCACTAAGAGCTAGAGCCACGCCGCCAAAGGCGCTTCCACGAGACACAGGAGCCTCCGCCAGCCCAGGCTTCGTCCGCGGACAGGTCCCGTCGCTTCCGGTCAATCAAAGTCCCACGAACCCCTCTGGACAACTGGGTCTGTCCGTCCGCAGCCGGGAGAGCGCCGCCCGCAGGCGCCCCGCCCGAGCCGCCGGGGTCCCCGCCGAGCCCCCGCGCGCCCGCAGCCCCCCGCCTTTCCCCCGAGACCCCGCCTTTCCCCGCCGAGCCCCCGCCTTTCCCCCGAGACCGCGCCTTTCTCCGCCGAGCCCCCCGCCTTTCCCCGCCGAGCCCCCCGCCTTTCCCCCCGAGCCCCCCGCCTTTCCCCCCGAGCCCCCGCAGCCCCCCGCCGAGCCCCCCGAGCCCCCGCAGCCCCCCGCCGAGCCCCCCGAGCCCCCCGCGCGCCCGCAGCCCCCCGCCTTTCCCCGCCGAGCCCCCGCGCGCCCGCAGCCCCCCGCCTTTCCCCGCCGAGCCCCCCGCGCGCCCGCAGCCCCCCGCCTTTCCCCGCCGAGCCCCCCGCGCGCCCACAGGCCCCCGCCTTTCCGCGCCCGCAGCCCCCCGCCTTTCCCCGCCGAGCCCCCGCGCGCCCGCAGCCCCCCGCCTTTCCCCGCCGAGCCCCCCGCCTTTCCCCCCGAGCCCCCCGCCTTTCCCCGCCGAGCCCCCCGCCTTTCCCCGCCGAGCCCCCCGCCTTTCCCCGCTGAGCCCCCCGCGCGCCCACAGCCCCCCGCCTTTCCGCGCCCGCAGCCCCCCGCCTTTCCGCGCCCGCAGGCCCCGTCCCCGCGTGAACGTGTCCTTTTCCCGTAAGTGTTCGCGGACTTCTCAGTCAATTCATCGTGAACAAGGCTCCCCCGCAGAGCGCCGGTGCCGCCACGCGCGCAGGGCGCACTCCCGCGGCCCGTTTGCGCGCCTCGCAGCCGGGACGGGCCCGCGGCGCGGCCAGCGAAGGGTCACCTTTCCCGCCGGTTCTCCGGCGCCGCCGACCAGCCGCAGCCTCCAGCCCGCGTCGCGGGGGACCGTCGGCTCCGGAGCCCGGGTCGCTGGGGAAGGAGACGGGTCAGCGGCAGGTTCCCTTCAACAGCGCGGCGGCGTGAGGGCGCCGGGGGACCCTGGCCCGGCCGCGCCCCGTCTGGCGACGGACCTGCCCCTGGAAAGCGCGTCGGCGCCGCCCCGCGGGCCTCGGACCCTCCCCGGGGCCGCCCGGGACCCGCCGGCGGGCGCCGCCGCGACTCGGAGGGACAGCGGCCGCGCGCTGACCGTCACCCCGCGGACACCGGGGACGCCGCACAGACGCCGCTCCCAGCCCCGCGAGCGGAGCTGCCCACCGAGGGAGGCGTCCCGGGGGCGGTCAGTTCCGCAGGGCGGGGGCGGCTCGGCCCCTGGCTCCCAGCCGCGGCTTCAGCTCCTCCAGCCCGCCCCCGGAACCGCTCGCCGCGGTCACTCCTTAGGCTGACCGCCCTGGCAGCAGCGCCCGTCCATTCTCCCCGGCCCCCTGGGGTGCTGGCTGGGGGCACCGCGGGAGGGAAGCGCCGCCGGCCCCCGCACTGCCCGCCCTGTCGGCCGCCCCGCCGGGGCCCAGGACCCGCCCCGCCGCTCGCCGGACACGCTCGGCCGTGGCCGCCGCGCAGGCAGGGACAGGACGACCTCCTGAGCGGGCACCTTGTCCAGCGTGGGCGGGACTTCCTTCTTCTCTTAGACCTCGGTGTGTGTTTTCCACGCTCAATCGCCCTGCTCTTTGCCTCGGCAACCTTATTTTCTTTCATTTACTAATGAAATTCTCAGAAATACTCAAAGATTTCAATGGTCAGTAAGTTGTGTCGGAAGCGGCTCCCGGTTTAGCCTGATGTTGAATTTGGGACACACATGAACGGGGTGTTAGTTGGCTTCTCGATGTTGTAAAGACCAATTCTCCCCGCGATGAGAAACCAGGCCCAGCCGAATGGGGCGCCGAACTCCTTAAACTTGAACATTCGCGGGGCAGGCGGCAGGAGGCGGGGGCAGCGCTGCCCGCGGGGTCCCGCGGGGTCCCGGCGCCGCCCCGGGGGCGCCGGTCGGCCGCGCGGGCCGCGGGCTCAAGTCCCATCGCGGTGCCAACGAGGCCGCGGGCGGGCGTTTCTCCCTGATGCGCAGGTTCGTCTCTCTCTCCTTTTCTCTCACACACAAAAAGCAATTAAAATATATATATATATATATCCTTGGGTGAGGGTTAAAAAAAAAAAAAACTCCCTACACCTGACTGCGCTGGGCCGAGGACACAACGCGCGTTTCTACCCCGGGACCCTGAATAAGCCGCCCCGTCCTCGGCCTCCTGCGCCGAGCAGCCCGTCTCAGGCTCGGGGGCGGCGCCCTCCCCGGCTCCGCGCTCACGGCGAGGCCCCGGCCCCGCTGCAGCTCCGCCGGACACCCGCCGCCCGCTCCGGCCTCACCCCCGTGGTCAGCGCCCTGCACCGCCCGCAGCCCGCTGAGGCCCCGCGGCCGCGCTCCGTCCTCACTCTCCACGTCTGGCGGGCCCACCCCTGGGTGCTCCGAGCTGCTCTGAGATGAGCCCACGCGACCGCAGGTCCCGGCTCTGCACGTCATTGTCTTTCCGCCAGCGGGTCTACAGCCTGGGAGCCTCGGTCCCGTTTACATAACGAGGGCGGTGAGGAAAACCCGCCTCGTGGGACTGGACGCTGAGCTACCACGTGTGACAGCGTCGGGCCCAGTACCCGGCCCCTGTTCGCCGCCGCACCGTCCTCCTCCCGCCCGGCCCCTGTTCGCCCTGCACCGCCCTCCTCCCGCCCGGGCCCTGTTGGCCGCCGCACCGTCCTCCTCCCGCCCGGGCCCTGTTCGCCGCCGCACCGCCCTCCTCCCGCCCGGCCCCTGTTCGCCGCCGCACCGCCCTCCTCCCGCCCGGGCCCTGTTCGCCACCGCACCGCCCTCCTCCCGCCCGGGCCCTGTTCGCCGCCGCAGCGTCCTCCTCCCGCCCGGGCCCTGTTCGCCGCCGCAGCGTCCTCCTCCCGCCCGGCCCCTGTTCGCCGCCGCAGCGTCCTCCTCCCGCCCGGCCCCTGTTCGCCCTGCACCGTCCTCCTCCCGCCCGGCCCCTGTTCGCCGCCGCAGCGTCCTCCTCCCGCCCGGGCCCTGTTCGCCGCCGCAGCGTCCTCCTCCCGCCCGGGCCCTGTTCGCCGCCGCAGCGTCCTCCTCCCGCCTGGCCCCTGTTCGCCCTGCACCGTCCTCCTCCCGCCCGGCCCCTGTTCGCCGCCGCACCGCCCTCCTCCCGCCCGGCCCCTGTTCGCCGCCGCACCGTCCTCCTCCCGCCCGGCCCCTGTTCGCCGCCGCAGCGTCCTCCTCCCGCCCGGGCCCTGTTCGCCCTGCAGCGTCCTCCTCTTGTTCCCGCGCCCCAGGCTCCACCTCCCGCGCGGGCCCCTCCGCACCCTCGTCCGGCGGCTTCGCCCGTCCCACACCCGCCTCGGCCCAGGGGTCGCACTAAAATGCTCTCGCTCCCTGCAGGCTACGGACACAGACAAGGGCGGAGAAACTCAAGAAGGGAAAGCCCGCTGTCTCCAGAGCCTGACGGGAGATAATCACCGAGGAGCACACGAGTGACAAGCTCGACGTCCCTCCCCCGACGCCAGACACGCGCCGGCTCCGCGCACAGCCGCCCCGCCCCCTGCTTTGCACGTCCGCCCGCAGAGGCGGCGTCTTCTCCTGCCCTGGCGGCTGCAGCGACGGCCCGCCGCCCGAACGAGCCGCCGCCAGACCACCCCGGCCGCAGAGAGGGCACCCCGGCCGGAGAGAGGGCACCCCGGCCGCAGAGAGGGCACCCCGGCCGCAGAGAGGCCACCCTGGCCGGAGAGAGGCCACCCCGGCCGCAGAGAGGCCACCCCGGCCGGAGAGAGGCCACCCCGTCCGCAGAGAGGCCACCCCGGCCGGAGAGAGGGCACCCCGGCCGCAGAGAGGCCACCCCGGCCGGAGAGAGGGCACCCCGGCCGCAGAGAGGCCACCCTGGCCGGAGAGAGGCCACCCCGGCCGCAGAGAGGCCACCCCGGCCGGAGAGAGGCCACCCCGTCCGCAGAGAGGCCACCCCGGCCGGAGAGAGGGCACCCCGGCCGCAGAGAGGCCACCCCGGCCGGAGAGAGGGCACCCCGGCTGGAGAGAGGGCACCCCGGCCGCAGAGAAGCCACCCCGGCCGGAGAGAGGCCACCCCGTCCGCAGAGAGGGCACCCTGTCCGCAGAGGCCCCCGAAGCGCTGCCGCCACCCCGCGCCCCGTCTCCCGCCTTCCTCCTTCCTCCTCTCCCTACGGTCCCCACTGGGCGCTGCTTCCGGTCCGGCTTGGCCGCGTGTCACACCTAAATGGCACCGTCCCCGACAGTGCCGAACTTGTGCTACAGCCAGGACATTCCCGGGAAACAAAGGCGGCAGAAGAACAGGGCCGGAAGGGGGGCGGAGGCCCCCGAGCCGCAGCCGGAGTGTGAGCCTGAGCCGCCGGCCCGCGGCTCTCGGGCGCCCAGTCTGCTGTGCGGCGCTGCTCTCGCTCAGGACGCAGCCTCATTTGAAATGATGTTTTGTTTTAGCAAAAACCCTGCCTGAATATCATCTGCCGCCTCTTTGCAGGACCCTTAGTACCTCTCCTCGGAGCACCCTCGCTGGGCGTCTCTGTCCCAGATCCCTTTCCCTTCATTCTTCCCTCCCGCCCGCACCCCCAAAGAAACCGTTCTCATAATTAGAACAAAAGCAACTTTCCTTCGTGTTACCACCCGCACAATAGACACCATTCCAAATGCGGTGCTGGCGGCAGAGGCGAGCTCATCAAAAATGTGAGGAAGGAAGAGCAGGGAGGGGGAGGTTGTACAGGCCGCGGACAGGCGACCTGGCGCGTGTGGGAACAGACCCGAGACAGTTCCTTTCAAAAATAAAAGAAAGAAAGAAAAGAAACAAAAAGAAAAAAGGGGGGTAGAGGAGGGTAGGGAAGGAGAAACGCAGGAAGGAAAAGAAACTGTTCTGAGCTCCACCGGGGTCCCCTGTGTCCGACCCTTTCTACATTCCGACGCTTCCCCCGCTGCGCCGCCTAGTGGCCGGGGGAGGAGTCGCGTCTCCCTCCGGCTGACGCCCGTGGTCTTTGCTTCCTCCTCAGTGCCCAGCACGGTTCCTTGGAAAGCACCAGCGCTAATTAAGTATTTGCTGAACTGAACTGGCACACCACTGACTGTAGAGAAAACCATGGCTCTTAGTACACACTCATTTTATCTGTTGCCCTACACAGTAGATAACAATATCCTTATTGATCCAAGCCGCCTTCTACCTCTGACAATAAATTATACATATATCCTGCTTTACCTAATGCAGTGACTGTGATCTTTAAAATCTGTAAGTTAAGTTACTGTAAATTCTAAAAATATATATTTAGTGCTTTTATTTATTATCAATAAAATCAAACACACCTGTACCTGGTATTCAATTTACTTTCTACCAATATTTGACATTTAGTACCACTTTTATCTAATCCTTAGTATATTTTCATTTGTTCCTTCATTTTATCTTACAAGACTACTGCTGCATTATTAGCCCTGTTTTGCACATGAGAAATAGAAGCACAGAACTTAAAGCCACAGACCTGGCGAGGATTTAGAACGAGACCCAGTTTTCTCTGTCTTTCTCCCTGTGTCTCTTTGTGTGTCAATTTCAGTCTCTCTTTCTCTCTTTTTAACTCATCAATTGTATGGGAAGTAGCTCTTGGTTCTAACATTTTAAGACGTTCAGATCTTTAGCTACCAGACCACTCACCCACAGATCTGCATTTTCCCCTTTGAGACAAAAGTTATTGAAAGAGACAAAATAGATGCTAGGAATAGATCACATGATCTGAACTAAAAACAATACAGAATACAAAACCTACTTGACCAGGAAATCTCAAGTTAGCAATTACAGGTCAACAACTATAAACACAACTATGTTTTTAAGTGCCTGCTCTGCGCACACCAGTGTCCTTAGTCATCAGAATTACAAATATGTAAAAGCCACTCCTTACTCTTGAAAGTTGACTAGTAAGACAGAAAGAATACATAGAATAATAACAACATACTCTATCATATGCCAAGTTCCTAGTAAATGGCATGAATCTGTGGTTCCCAATCTGTGAAATGGGTTATTTCAATTAATGTGAAATTTTAAATGTGCACCAAGACTGAGTAACTGAAATAAAGCCACAAAATACTCTGATAGGTGTATGGTGGGGGTGAAGGGAGATGGTCCCAACTCTTCTCCCTTACCCTCCCCTCCACACATCTTTATTGCCTCCCCACCAAAGGAACTGCTCTAAACAGTATAGTAAAGAGACGCACTTCAAAGTCAGCCAGACCCTGTGCAAGGGTAAGATTGATGAAACCCGTACCCGTGCACAAGCTCATAAGAAAGACTGTGAAGAACAATAGGGTTTCAGTGTTTCAATTCACTTTCAGTTGCCTAAAACAGGTATAACATTTCTACTCTACATGTGTGAAACACTGCATTTAGAGCATCATCATGTTTAAAACTGAAACTGCTACAAAGTGAGTGAAGCATGGGAAACGGGCAAAGTTATTAAAGACCATCACCTTATAACACATCACAGAGGAGAGGAGCATTCTGCAAAGGACTTCCCTTGTGTATTTACTCAAAGATTGAATGATCCTAGAAATAGTGCTTGTATTTTACAAGACATAACAGGAAACCAATGCCTAACTAATGAAACGAACAAACCAGTTTAGGATTTCAAGCAGCAGCTCTTTCTGGACACTTGGAATAAGCGCTGTGAAATTAATTCATACCAAGCGGGGTTTGGGCAAAGTTGTAAGCACTCCCAAAACTACCAACACAGAAGTAATCCAAATAATAAATATTGCAACAAGCTCCTTGATGAGAGGCTGTTATATGACACAACGCTCCAAAAGATATCATCATTCTGTACAATACAAAATGTGTCTTAATTCCAGGATGGAAACTGACTCCAAAGGGATGAAATGCATGTATTTCTCTTTGCAAGAACATCAGTCACTACATTGGTGCTTGCTCCTTCAAAGTCTTTTGAGAAAAGTATTTATTTACTGGTGGAATGAGTTTTGTCTTGCATTGTTTACCCTCTCTCAATGGTGATGTACAACCTTCAATGACATATTTTTAGAGTATCTTGAAAAACAGAGATTTGTAAGATTGAAACATCCTCAAAATAATTCTTATCTTTAACAATACATAACATGCAAGTAATGCCTTTGTAATGGGAAGAGCAAATCAATATTGAAACAGTGTAGGTTTAGAGGTTCAAGTATTAGTTCACTGTGGACACCTGGATGGAACATGGTGAAAGTAATTTGTATGAAGAGGGATTTCTGCAAAGTTTTAAGCTCACTCAAAACTACCAACAGAGATGTTATGCCAATAATGAATGTTGGAACATCTTCCTCAGTGAGAAGCCGTCATATGACACAACTGCCCAGAAGATATCAGCATTCTTCACAATCTTAAATGCCTGTTAAGTCCAGGATGGAAACTCACTCCGAAGGGATGAAAACCATGTATTTCTCTGTGAAACAACCTACATTTGTACTAACTCCTTTAAGATCTTTTGAGAAATGTCTATTTTTAGTGTTGGACTGAGTTTTGTCTTGCCTTAAGTAAGAGCAAAGGTGATGTACACTTTTTGAATGTTTTATACAGAGTATTTAGAAAAACATGGATTTCTAGTCCAAATTATTTGTATTCTACATTAAGTAATATGTGGAAGACATAGTTTAAGAAACACCCTCAAAAGCATGTTCAATAACAAAGAAAAGAAGACGTAAGAAACATGGTGACCATTTTGGAAGATTGCTCCAGGATTTCCAGCATCCACATAACATCTGCGCTCAAGAGAGAGACCTGAGAACACGGAGGGAAGAAGTTTTCAAAGAGACTATCGAGTCAGATGACCAAAAAAAATGCCCAGAGCTTAAAGGAGACCTTGATGTCTTACTTTAACTCAAAAGCTTAGCACCAAGGTGAATTAAAAGGTCTCTTACCTAGGACTAAAAATCAAAACAAAACCCTCCTTTTCAGCTTAGCCATTCACGGTGGATGGACTGTAAAACAAAAAGAGTAACCAATGAACTGACAAAAAATCCAACTCATAGATCCAGATCCCAGAATGGTGGTTACAGGGAGAAGGGGGTGGGGGAGGGAGAATTGGGTAAAGGGCTCAAAATATACGGTAACAGCTCAGGCGGGGTGACTCAGTGGTTGAGTGTCAGCCTATGAACCAGGAGGTCCCAGTTCCATGCCTGGTCAGGGCACATGCTGGGTTTCTGACTCGATCCCCAGTAGGGGGTGCGCAGGAGGCAGCCCATCAGTGACTTTCTCTCGTCATTGATGTTTTTCTATTTCTCTCCCTCCCTCCCTCCCTTACTCTTCCTCTCTGTGAAATCAAGAAAATCATAATAAAATACATATATACAGGCAAAGAAGGTGAAACGCACAACTCAGTATACAGATACTAAATTATGATGAACAGTACCTGCCAATGACGTGATGTTAGTAACCAATGCTACCGGCCTAGCTTTAATCTCTTCAAAAGCTCCAATAAAGGAATCGCAGCTGACCTGCAGAGAAAGAAACGTCCGAGCGACTTGTGACTTATCAAGGACCCTGGTTGTTGCAATGATACGAGGCCTTCAGGTTTCTAGTGGGAAAAGTACTTTAAACTCTGAATTCTGTCCCTGTCAAATCATTAGTCCAATGTGAGGGCAGAAAAAGACACCTGAGAACAACTTGTCAGGAAATTTATTTTTCACTCACCCTTTACTGAAAATTAGCTGAAGATGGTCTCGAACATAAGACATGTGTCGGGACAGAGAGAGTGAGACCTGTGACTCGGGACACCCTGGAGCCGACCCAGGGAAGCTACTGCAGGGGCTGTCGGGAGGACGGCCTCACCCCTGGCTCGGGGACACACCCCTGGGATGGGGACAGGGAGGAGGGCTGCAAGCAGCAAGTCTTCACTGGGGACACTTCAAACACTAGAACGACTAAAGGATGTGAAGAAAAGCAGGCAATGGGAGAAGAAAAGGAAGACAATTAGAAAACCCAAGAAAGCATGTCTGTAACCACAGAAGACTCAGAAATGTGGGGGAGGGGCCGCAGTCATAGCCCAGGCACCTTCCTGAAGAGGTGGGAGGTCTCAGGATGCTATTGTACTGAGGACAATACAGATACACCTATCGCAGTGCACATTCTTTAAAGGGACTGATGACGGCAATGACCCCTAGGAAATAAAGCAAGATAATGATGTTTCTACCATGGGGTGAGAGTGGGGGGAGGCGGGTCTCAGAACCTCCACCCTCTGCTGCAGGGCAGGAGCTGGCAGGTCCTCAGGGGCACTGCAGTGGGGAGTGCAGGGCTGGCGCTGCGTCCTTTCATTTTCTGCTCTTTCCTCACTGTCCTACTTTGTTTCATGTGCATATTTTATTTTGACAAATAAAAGACATGAGAACACTAACCTGGGCAGATTAAGGGTGGGGGAGGACTGAGTGGAAGCTACCCTGCCGCTCTCCCAGGACCAAACTGGAATGAGAGCTAAACTACACAACAACCATCCTGAATAACCAACTGCAACTGAAGACAAGCTGGACAGCACCCCCATAACCAAGGAAGAAAAGGGGAGATCGCATAGAGATGTGTAGGAAGTGCGGAGGCACGAGAGGGCTGGCTGGGCTCCCACAGGCAGCAGCTGAAGGTCCAGAGGGAGATCTCAGCTGTGGGGGTTCCCACTGAGGACTCTGGGGCCTAAACCCCTGACAGGGCTCCCCAGCCCAGAGCACCAGACCTGAGACAGGTGCCCACATAACATCTGGCCCTGAAAAGCACCCGGGTTTCTATCTGCCAGGGAGAGATGGCTGGAAATGCAGGCCCCCTCCTAAAGAGCCAACACACAAAGTTTCGTGTGCAGCCACTCACCTTGGGCTCCAGCAGAGGGAGGGCAGAGTGGACTAGAGCTGTGTGAGAACCTAGGGCTGAGGGCCCTGGACATGGAGCTCAAAGGGCAGGCCTCTGGACTCTTGGGCCGAGTCATTCCCCCAGACTGCAGAGGCAGACATTTGCCTCCCCAGCAGCTTTTGCCTGAGGAAAAGGCCATTGCCCCACCCTGCAAGAAAACCTCTTGCCCTATCCCCCTGGAGTTTCTACAGCCTGAGGCTCATTAAGAGAATCAGATTAATCAGCCTGCAGGCAGAGGCAGACCTCAGAGTGCTTTGAGTCTTTGCCTGACCTGCTTCTGGACAGGGGCTTGCAAAAGCAGACTTTGGTGTGCATCTCAGACCTGTTAGAACACACTCAGCTCCAACAGAGGGGACCTCAAGCTGTGGGCTGCTGATAGCTTTAAACAGGTTACTCAAGGCCACTCACAAACAGTGTCTGGCATTGGCTTGCATTAGAGACCCTCCACAAGGACAGCTTGTCCTAGCAGGCCAACCTAATGATTAGAAACAAACGCCAATAGGCAGCTATTATGGTAACCATCAGCTGCTAACGGACCCTGACATGGAACCCTAACACAAAACCTAAAGCAAACTTTCATCCTAACACTAAACCTAACATTAGCCTAAACACTATCCCTAAACCTAGACTTACCTCTAGACGTAAACCTAACCCTAACCTTAGCCCAAACCCTAACTCTAACCCTAACGCTGGACCTAAACCTAGCCACAACCCAATCCCTAACCCTTACCCTAGTCATAGCCCTAACCCTAGCACTAACCCTAATGATAACCACAAACCTAACCCTAACACTAGCCCTAACCATACTCCGAGCCCTAACTCTAACCCTCCCCCTAAATGTAACCCTAACCCTAACCAAAGCCCTAGCCTTAAACTTAACCCAGCCCCAACCTTAACCCTAATCCTAACCCTAGCCCTATCCTTTAACCCTAACCCTAACCCCTAACCCTAACCCTAACCCTAACCCCTAACCCTAGCCCCTAGCGCCTAGCCCCTAACCCTGGCCCTGGCCCTAACCCTAAAAGTGAAAGAAAGTCGGGTGTTTTCCAGCCGCGCGGGTGGGAGAAGGGGCGGGTGCGAGCGAGGGGCGGGATTCTGTCCCTGGGGGCGGGATTTGGGGGCGAGGGGGCTGCTCCCCAGTTCTCCGAGTCCCGCCACTCCTCCCTCCGTCGCGCTTTCTCATTGTCTCCCTATTGTATTTTCTGTCGTCGAATCCGGAGCTCCTTCCCCTTTGCTTGGGGACTGAGTTTGCTGAAAGTGGGACTGTCGCGCCCCGCTGGGGGCCTTCGGCCTGCGGGTGAGGGCTGCGCCTTGGCTGGGCCCAGGGGCTCGGCGCTGCGGGGTTTTAATTTCCCTCCGCCGAGGCCGGCCAGCCCGCGCCCCGCCCAGGCGGCTGTGGACCCGCCGGCCCGGACTGGAGTGTACGCGGGCGCTCTCACCCTTCACGCCCCGCCCCGCACGCAGGCCCTCCCCCGCGCCGGCCCTGGCCGTGAACAGCGACGTGTCGGGCGCTGGGGCCGCGGCGCAGCCAGACCCTCCAAGGCTCGTTCCGCAGGCCGCCTCCGCCTTCAGCCCCCACCGCGGCCGGAGCTGCCGTACAGACGCGAATGGCCCTTAAGAGGCTCTGGCTAGAAACTAAAAAGCTGCGGCCAAGGAGGGCAGACGAGCCGCAGCCCCAGGGCAGCTGGAGGGCCCTTGGAAGCTCAGCCAGCGGGGTGGCCCTTCCCAGCCTGGGGCCCTCTTCTCTGTCCTCTTCTCTGGCACCTTCGGGGTCCACCAGCGGAAGTTCCCTGCACCTGGGACACCTGGGGGTGCAGAGGGGTTTTCTGGTTCGAGCCCCGTTCCTTGAGATGGGCCTGAGCCAGGGCCGCTGGGACTCCCCTGGTGCAGGATTGAGAGTGGCTCCATCCCGCAGGTGCCGCGGGGTCCCCCAGCAGGTAAGGTCGTGTCACCCGACAAAACCGTGGGCACCCAGGGACTGGGTGCTATGGGCCTTGCAAGCCTGGGAAAGGCCCAGTGGCTGGGGAGGCCGGGTGAGGGCTCACCAAGGGATCCCAGAAGAGAGGGCAGGATCCAACAGTTTTCTTCTGAAATCCCACTTGAGGCAAAACTTGCTAAGGCTCCAAAACTGGGTCTCGCCCCAGTGGCAGACGCACTGGGACAGAAGAGACTGGGACTCAGAGGGGCGGGGTAGAGGGTGAAGTCACTGCCCCCTTCCCCGGCGCTGGGCTCCGCGGGTGCGGGCTCCGGCTGCACCTGGTGTGTGTGCAGAGGCGCCTTTAGGAGAAGCAAAAAAATGACACCCCCGGCCCTCATCAAGCTCTCCCAGGACGACCAGCCGCCAGCCCGGAGAGACAAGGGCCTCCAAGGAAGGTGGGGCTGGATCCAGCCAGGCTCCCAGCCCTCCCCGGAGTCCGGCCGGCCCGACCCTTCCCTCGCCTGGGCCCAGCCAGGGATCTGGGCCAGAAGAGACTGAGCAGTGTCCTCCGACGCCTAAAAGGCACACTGGCGACACGAGCCCCCTGGGCCTCCCAAGGCAAGTGGCTCCCATCAAGGGTGGCCCCAAACTGGCGGGGGCAGGGTGGAGGGCACAGGCCAGCGGCTGGTCTTCTGGGGGGTGTGGAGGAGCCCCCTGCAAATACTACAACTTCACAGCCGAGGGTCTTCAATCGCAGAGGCCCCCCACTGAGAAAGGGGAAGCGAAAAGACATGGAGAAACGGGGGGCGGGGGGGGCTGCAGGACACCAGCTTGGTGAAGCCCCTCCCTGGGAGCGTCAGTACCTGAGGCTTTCTCCTGAGCTGGGCTTCAGCTACCCCCCCCCCCCATAGCCCTGGGCCTCCAGCTCCCAGCCCCAGGTGGGGCTTATTTCACTAGCCCCAAGGTCTGCAAGATTATCCCCAAACTCTCCACCCCCTCAGGCTCCCAGAGCTGGGCCGCCTGGAGGCTGAGGACAGAGCCTCCCCACAGCTCGGCACCGGGGCACTGCCCTTGGGCTCCTCACGCCCTCCCTGGGCAGAAGGCCCAGAGAAATGAGGGTCCCTGGGTGCGATTCTGGAGGGGGGCCAGCGTCCCTGGGGCGCTGGAGCGGGAACCCCGCATCTCAGGGACAGGCGGCGCCTGTAGGGGCTGAGCAGACCCTCGGCTGAGACCTGGTGATGTCGCCGTCATGAGGCCCATGTGGCAGCGGGAAACCTGGGTTTCAAGTGACATCTGGGCCGGGGCGAGCCGCACAGCAGGACCTTCCTCATTCCCGGCCTGACACGCCTGAGGAGCTGTAGCCTTCCCGGCTGGAGGGACAGTGCCCGCCTCCCTTTAGGGCAGAGCCCCCAGCAATCTCTGAACCCCCCTACAGTGCGCACCTCGCTGCCCCAGGTCATGTGAGGAAAGGAGTCCCCCCCCTGCGCTCCGCCTCAGGTGAAGCCCCTCTTTATTAGACCCTGGGCCAAGGCCCCACCCCGCAGTTATGAGTAGGGACCCTGGGGCCTTTGACACCTTGCTGATGGCAGGTCCCCTCAGCCACTGTCCCCACATCTGTAGGGGAGGCCAGAGTCAGGCCTGGCGGTTCCCAGGTGGCGGCTGCGCTGAATCCTGTCCCCCCCCCCCCCCCCCCCCCGTGAGACAGGCGGTCTGCAGGCCGCGAGGCCCCGGGGCTAAGCCCCTCCCGTCGGGGTGGGGGCTGCGCTGAATCCTGCTCCCCCCCCCCAGGAGACAGGCGGTCTGCAGGCCGGGAGGCCCCGGGGCTAAGCCCCTCCCGTCGGGGTGGCGGCTGCGCTGAATCCTGCTCCCCCCCCCCCCCGTGAGACAGGCGGTCTGCAGGCCGCGAGGCCCCGGGGCTAAGCCCCTCCCGTCGGGGTGGGGCTGCGCTGAATCCTGCCCCCCCCCCCCCAGACAGGCGGTCTGCAGGCCGCGAGGCCCCGGGGCTAAGCCCCTCCCGTCGGGGTGGGGCTGCGCTGAATCCTGCCCCCCCCCCCCCCAGACAGGCGGTCTGCAGGCCGCGAGGCCCCGGGGCTAAGCCCCTCCCGTCGGGGTGGCGGCTGCGCTGAATCCTGCCCCCCCCCCCCCCCCCCCCCGGAGACAGGCGGTCTGCAGGCCGCGAGGCCCCGGGGCTAAGCCCCTCCCGTCGGGGTGGCGGCTGGGCGAGGCCGGGCGGAGACGGGGACCACCCCTCACTCACCCCCAGCCCCAGCTCTCTCTCGGGGGAGGCCTCTTGCTGTGGGGCCAGTGGATCCCGGGCAGTTAAAGGCGGGGGGGGGGGGGGGGGGCGCTGCGGTAGAACCGGCGCAGGGCTGGGGGCGGGGGGCAGCTGGGGCGGAGCCTGGGGCAGTTCAGTCTCTGAGTTACCCCAGGGGAGGCGCCCAGTGACTGAAGGCGGGAGCCCGGGCGTTGCTAACGGACCCGCGCCCGCGGCGCCGCTTTGAGGGAGGGGCTCCTACTATTCCACTTTGCAGGCGAGGAAACTGAGGCGCGGAAAGAGTGCGGGACTTGCTCCCTGGCACAGCCAGGGCATGGGGGCGGCAAGGTTGCACCCTGGAGTCTGGACATCGCCCCGCCCTCACCCCGTCCCTCTGCACCCCGGGGTGCCCAGGCTCTGGCTTAGTCGCCCCCAGGACCCGCCACCCTAGGCGATGCTCCTGCTGCTGCTCCCCCTGGGCGTCCGGACCTGTCCGTTCCCAACGCCGGGTCTGGGCGGGGGGTGGGCAGGGGAGCGGAGGCCCCTCAGGGTGGCGGCGCCGCGGGGACCGTCCTCGGGGTGGCGGCGCCGCGGGGACCGTCCTCGGGGTGGCGGCGCCGCGGGGACCGTCCTCGGGGTGGCGGCGCCGTGGGACCGTCCTTGGTGCGGGACAGAGGCCGCCCACCGCCCGGGCCGCGTCCCCGCGGGGGCAGCGCAAACCCGCGCGGTCGTCGGGAGGAGCCGGGAGCCTCGGTGCCCGCGGGGCCCAGGCCGACACCCGCCGGGTGGGCTCGGACCTGCGAGGACGCGGCAGGCGCGCAGCCGGAGCGCACGCTCCCCCCGGGCCCCGCAGACCCGCCGGCCTCCAGGCTGCAGCCCCGCACGCGGCGCGCTGACCGACCGCCCAACTGGGCGCAGGGTTTGAAGGCCGCGTCTGCTTTGGGGACCTCGGGGGCGGGGGCTGCCCCGGGGACGGGCTTGCCGGGCGCCCTCGCCCCCTGCGCACCGCTGTCCCCTCGGCCCCTGGCGTCCCGGAGCCGCGGGCGGAGGCTGAGTCCGCGGGGCCAGGCCCCCGGCAGCCTGTGCGCCCGGCGATGGCAGCTTCCGTCCAGGCCGCCTCGGGGCCTCTTCCATAGCTGGGGAGAGGGTGGGGTCCCCAAGAGGGAGGCACGCAAAACCCACTGGAAGCGCCTAAGTTCGCGTGGGGGTCCAAACAACGCCCCGAGGGAGCCCCGGGTTCACCGACCCCCAGGGGCGCCTGCACGGGAGCCCGCGCTCAGGGACACGGGGCCGCCACCCGCGCTCGGGCCCACGGGTCCGGGCACCTCGGGGAGCGCGGAACCCCCAGGTAGCGGCCTCGGCCTGGAAGCCTCGGGGCCTGCTGAGCGCGTGGGGCCGGTGAGCCAGCGGCCGGCCTGAGGCAGCTCCGTCTACCTGCCCCTCCTTGGCTGGCCCCAGAGCTGGGAATCTGTCCCCGTGGCCGTACTGCTAGGCCCGGCCGACGCGGGGCCCCCTACCCTCCGCTGCCCTCCCGGCCCTGTCAGCTCTGAGCCCAAGTCCTGAACAGCAGCCGCCAGTGGGCGCTCTCGGAGCCTCAGGCCCCGCCTGTGGAGTGAAGCCAGGGTGGGTGCTCGCCCGATCCCAGCTGGATCGGGCTCTGTCTGCGGGCTGAGCCCTCTGGGTCCCCTGGTCCCCCCCAGGCAGAGGTGCTGGGAGCCCTGGCCAGCAGGGAGGGTGTGACCTGGAGACAACTCCCCTTGGTGTCCTGCCTGCGCCTCAGTGAAATCCCCAGCCTCTGCCTCAGCGGAGTAGGGAATTCTGGAAATGACTCCCGTCCTCAGTGGTGAGGCGGTGAGGCCCCCTCCCCCAAGCGGCTTGGATGCCTTTGCATCTAGGCACCTGCAAAATGTAAGCCTGGGGGGGGAAACGGGTGGATGGACAGTGGGGGTGAGTGGAGGACTCCTTGACCCCAGGAAAGGCTCAGAAGTGTCCCTGAGCTCCTATCAAGAGTCCAGTTCCCAAACCCTCAAGGCAGGGCAAGATCCCGGTTCTCACCTTCGCATGCCGCCAGGGGCCTGGCACAGGGCCTGGCACACAGCTGGTCCTCCAGTGAAAGGTCTTTGCGTTGCGACCTGGGGAAGGCCCCACGCTCTACAGGGAAACCAGAAATGGGTCTGGTTTTAAAGGAGGGGGCCAGGGCCAAAGAGGAATTAACTGAAGGAAAGTTGCCCCAGCCTCACAGTCTCCCCACTCTCATCTTGGCAGGAGCCCTCCCTCTCAGCACCAGGCCTGCTGGTCCCCGGTCTGTGCCCCTCAGATGCCCAGTGCAAGGGGTCAGCTGGCAGGTGAAGGATTCTCCCTGCTCTAGAACTGCGGCTGGGAGCCATGGGGGGGGGGGCTCCTGGGACTTGAGCTGGGGCTCCTCTCACCCTAGTTGTGAACTCCCCAAGCTATTCAGGCCAGTGCAGCTCATGGAGCACTGGGCAGCTTAGCCCAGACAGGAAGGAAATAACGGTGTAACCCAGGCGCTGGCAGACAGCAGGGCAGGGCGTTCAGAAAGCTGCGAAGGCAGACCTGGCTGGCCAGCCCCTGCCCCTCCTCCCCACCTCCGGCCCGGGCTCACCCCCTCTGCCTCCCTCCTTCCCAGCACCCCTCCAGCAGGCCGGATCAGGGCTCGCAGATCTGCTTGTCATCAGTCCCACATAGTTTGTGTTTGCCCCATGGGCACTCACGTCTTCAGTTTGTTTAGCTGGGGTGAAATTCACATGACATAATAGTAACCATTTGAAAGGGAACAATTCAGTGGCAGTCACATCGTGCAACTTCCGCCTCTATCTAGTTCCAAAACACAATTATCGCCCAAAGTAAAGCCCTGTACCCACTAAGCAGCTACGCCCCACTCCTTGGCCACCAGCCTGCTTCCTGTCTCTATGGGTTTACCCACTCTGACATTTCATACAAATGCAATCACACAACATGTGACCTTTTATCTCGTTTTTTTACACCTAGCATAATGGTTTTGAGGCCCACCCATCCTGTGGCGTGTGTCTGTACTTCATTCCTTTTGAAGGCTGAATAATATTCCACTGTATGTATGGCCCACACGTGGTTTATCCATCCACTTGCTGATGGTCGTGTTCACTTCTGAACCATCCCTGGTGCTTACACGTACCTGCGATGCCTAGGAGGCATTATGCTAACAGAATTAAGTCAGGCAGAGACAGAAAAGGCCGTACGATCTCACTTAATTGTGGAATCTAAAGAACAAAATAAATGAACAAACACAAAAACAAAAAAATTGAGATAACAATTTCACTTTCTTCTCTTCAATTCTCCAACCTTACCCTGGGATTGCAATCCCTTACCCCACTCTCCTTTCCTTTCCCACGCCATATTTTTAGTTTATTACTTTTGTTGTTTATTGTCTGTCTTCCCAGTGGAGTATAAGCTCTACGAGGCAGAGATTTTCATTCATCCTGATCACTGATGGAGAACAGCACCCAGGACATAGTAAGTGCTCAACAAGCATTCCCTGAAGGAAGGAGTGAATGCAGACACTTTGGTCATAGAGCCCCTTCTTAACTAGATGGGAGCATCTCGAAGCTGCACCGGGACTCCCACACAGGAAAACATAAGCAAAATCCGACCCTGTCAAAAGTGCATCGCTCAACCCTTTGCCTTCCCAAAAATGATTGTGAAAAATTGCTAAGTCTCTGAGGCTGGTCTTGTCCGAGTGGGAATCAAGCAAGGAGTTTCCTAAAGTAATTTATTAGTGAGGTCAACAAACTTACTAACACTGCAACACTTCAGAAAATGACTGAAACTGTAACATTTCACAAATTTACTAAAACTGTAACGTTTCACAAATTCACTAAAACTGTAACGTTTCACAAACTTACAGAAACTGCAACGTTTCGCAAACATACTGAAGCTGCAGCATTCTCCACTGACTCATCCAGTCCCTTGGGTTAGTCCTTGAGCACAATTAGGATCCAGACCTTGAGGCCCAAGACCGACCTTAAAATTAAATGGGCTCCTAGTTCACATTTTGTTCTAATCCTCTGGGAAGCCAACCCCTTGGGGTAAAAATAGGAAAGCAAAGAAAAAGACAGATGTTTAATTTGGTGACTCTTTCTGATGGGAAGCACATCAGAAAGAGGAGAATCACCTCCTGGCGAGTGAGCCCCCCACGACACCACCCGTGTCCGTGTCACAGACAATGAGAACGCGTGGGAGGGGGTGGGAGGGTGGCTGCAACGCTTCAGCTCAGGCAGCCTAAACCTAAACATTGCATATCCTAAGGGGAAAAATCCTCCGTGGTTGTACTGATCCCAAATGCAAAACCGTCCCTCTGTTGGGGCCGGCCGAGCCACCTGGGCGGCAGGACATGGCCGGTGCCGATGGCGCACTCATGCCTCGCCCGCCGCAGATGGCCGGGCGGGCGGGCCACCGGCCTGGTCAGGACACGGAGCCCGGCCCCTTTCCGCTCTGTCCCGCCATCAAAACTGCCTCTCTGTGGAGATGCCGGGCTGTCCGGGGGCCACGTGAGAGCGAAGGAGCGATGAGTGCGGCTGGATGGTGGGGCTGAACCAAGTGGCAGAGCTGGAAAGTGTTTTCACAGAATGGAAAGTCGGAGAAGGGAGGCGCGCGCTGCGTTGTCGCGGGTCAGCCCCGGCGGGCCGCACTCTGGCCTCCTCCGCCCGGGATCTGGCGTTTTGCGTGTAGCTCTAACCCCTCTCCCTTTCCCTCTGAGGGCCATCTTCTGGCCTCCCCACATCCCAGGCACTCATGGAGAGAAAGTAGCCCCGTCCCCCCAACGAGCAAGCAAAACCAAAAACCAGGCCAGGCTCTCTTGCACCCCTAAAGTGAGGCTCCCGAAAACCCCTTTGGGGCACGTGGCGAAGTGGGAGCAGCCGAGCCACTCCGCCGCCCCCTCCCTGCTTCCCTGCTGACAGAGGACCCACATCAGCGTTGCTTTTGCTGTCCTAGGGGGCTGGCGCTCTAACCAGCTGGCCACACCGCCGGGCTGTTCACACCGACTGTAACCGAACCACAGAGTCTGTCTGGATTTTGCCAGTTCTCCCTGGAAAGGCCTGAGTTGTTCCAGGGCTGAGTGGCGGGACACAGGCCCAGAAGCCACACTGCATCTCGAGGCTTATTTTTAACAGTGTCCACCGAAGACTTGCTTGAAGCCACGGCCACCGCTGCTCCTACGGAACATGCTGGGCAGACTCCGCTGCTGTGAGACCCGGGCGCTCGGAAGCTAATCAGCACGGTACCAGATCTGGGGGAAGGAGGCTGATGAGATTAGGGGAAGTCACGTGAGCATGGGACACGGGGGAAATATGGTGACCCCAAGAGGGGAAAGGGGGAGCACCCTGGGGGACGGCACAATTACCGCCAAGCAGATGACAGGGCCCCCAGAGGAGGCTGCCCGGAGCAGCGGAGGGGCCCCCCGAGCAGCGGAGGGGCCCCCCGAGCAGCGGAGGGGCGCCCCGAGCAGCAGAGGGGCCACTGTGCAGGGCGAGAGAAAGGAGACTCCACCTCCTAAATCTCCCACTAGGGTCTAAGTGCCAGCGTGCAGGGCTGCTGGGTGAGTTTCCAGGGGCCAGCGGGAGGAGAAAGCAGCGGCGGAGCCTTGGCCCGGGCGCATCCGTGCAGGTGCCTGTCTCAGCTGCGGGCAGGGAGCTGGCTGCTTTCACTCTGCTCGGGAAACACCCAGAACCCGCCGCATCAGGGCCAGTGAGGAACCTGGGCTAGAGGCACGGCCAGGACACCCCGCCAAACCCTTAGAAAGTCAGGGAAACACTGAGAGCAGGGGTAGGCGCCAGGTGTGGACACACGCGAGATGATGGTCGGGCTATTTCTCTCTCCAACACCAGGCAGGCGCTCTCCAGCCCATCATGTCAATGTCATAACTGGCACTTACCAATTTTTAAAAATAACTAATAATAATTTCAGCAGAATGAGAGGAAAGAGAGATGAGGAGACTGGAAAACAGGGAAACGTGATACAGTGGGAGCAGCTTTCTCCATCTGACCCATGGCCCTGCCCCCGGCTCCCTCCTGCCCCAACACCCCCCCCACCTGCGCCTGCCTCCATGCCCTGCCTCCTTCTCGGGTATCTGGAGTCCCGTGCCTGCGGGTTGTGGTGCTGGAGCTTGGAAGCCCAACAAGTGTGGAAAAGCGCCAGTGATCCGCTGCCCAACGATAGCAATACAGCTAACGCGACCGAACTGTGCTCTCAGAAATGGTAAATTTTATGTTACGTGTCTTTCTTTTACCACAACTAAAGCAAAACAAAACCAAGCAGCCCAACAGGACTCTTCCACATTCTTCCCTGAGGAAAACAAGCCATTTCCCAGGGACCTCGGCCCCAAAGGGGTCATTTTCCACAGAGAGTGTGGGGTGGGCAGGGGCCTGAGGCAGAGGAGTTGGGACCTTGGAGGCCACCGCGTCTGTGTGTGTGTGACAGGGACACAGCAAGCAAGGGACAGCAAGCCACGAGCAAGGGCACCCCAGCGGCTGGGCCAGGCAGAAGCCAGCTGCAGCCAGAGGTCTCAACATCTGGGCAAATGCTAATCGAGGCTTTTGTTTCTTGTTTTGTGGAGGAGACAGGAACCCTGCATCTTCCCTTCCCTCCCCGGGCGCTGACGGGCTCATCAAATGCACAGTTCTCAGTAGCGAGCTCTCCGAGCCGATAGCACCCTGGACGGGAAACAGTAAAGCCATCTTTACACCTTGAGTGAGAAAACATGTCTCCAAACATGTTTTCAAGACACAGCTGCCGATGCTGTTGGCCCTGCTCCACTCTTCTAATCCATCTGGTGGGATGAGCAAAATAAATGGGGTCCATTTTCACTTCATTTCACCCCAACTGAGCACCTTCCCTGGGCTCATGGGCTGTATGAAGGTCAGGTTTAGCATGGGCTCTTGTCTCCTCCTTGCCCCCTGTCCCCACGAGGACAGAAACTGGCTCTCGCAGGGCCGGGTTCATGGGATGAGACCCATGCAGTCACTCGCTCAGGGCCCCACGCTCAGCAGAGCCTGCGCGTGGTGCGGTGCTTTACCGTGACCGCCTCGAAATCCTTGATGGTTTTTACACGAGGCATCATTTCATTTGCACTGGGCCCCGCAATTACGCAGCCAGTCCTGCTCTTGGTAATGAGACACTCTCGGGGTGTTTGTCCAGTTTTCCACGTGCCAGCCGTGGGGCGCTCGCACTGTCCCCACTTCTACGGCCAGCATCCAAGTTTCTTCCCAGTCCTGACAGTAGACGGCAGGCAAATCATCTCTCAGGTTCAGACCAAGATGCATTTCCCCTGTTAGAAATTACAGTCCCTTTTACAAAGTAGCCAAATGAGTCTGAAATGGGGCACAGCACGTCAGTTCATCGTACTGGAATGACTCCGCTTTAAAGAAAATAAAAGTTCCCTTGCCCGGCCCGAGCGGCTCAGTCAGTTGAGAGTCGTCCTGGGCACAGAAAGGCTGCCAGTTAAACTCCCAGTCGGGGTTCGTGCCTGGATTCGAGGTTAGATCCCCAGTCAAGGCATATACGGAGGGTGGCTGATTGTCGTTGCGATCTCGTGTCAATGGCCCCATGTGGTCCCTGCAGCCCCCCCCCCCCCCCCCCCGCTTTCTCTAAGCATGTCCTTGGGCAAGGATTAAAAAAAATAAAGAAAAGACAATTTCCCAGTGAGTCCCAACACTGCTGGGGTAAGGAAAGGGAAGGCTAACTTGAGAAAAACATGTTCAGTCCTTAAAACTCCTAAACATTTTGGCCCCCATGCAGTATATACAACCATTTCTGTTCATATTTAGCAAAAGACAACTTCCACCCCTAAGTTCCTGACTCAACAGGAAAACAATGGGAAATCAAGTTACACTCAACACTGCAATGAACCAACCAGCATCCCCAAGAGCCCTCCCTCACCAACCCCAGCCCCTCCCACAGTGGCACTTCGAGTATTGTTGGGAAAACAGCCTTAGCAGTTTCTGTTTCCTAAGGGGTGGGAGTGAGGATCTAAATGAATTCTAATATATTTCAAATATATTCATTATCATGCACGAAAAACGAATTCCCATCCTGCCATTCTCTGAGGAGAGTGACAGGGCCTTGTTAGGGACAGCCCGGGTGTGGGGAGCCACTGTGGCCCCAGGAACGGAAGAGCTGTGTGGGTGAGCTGCAGATGTGTCCCCCTGGTCCCTGGGAGATGTGGGTGAGCTGCTGTGGCCCCAGGCACAGAGGGGCTGCTTGGGTGAGCTGCTCATGTGCTCCCCTGCTCCCAGGGAGATGTGGGGAGCCGCTGTGGCCCCAGGACAGTGATGGGTGAGCTGCAGATGTGCTCCCCTGCTCCCGGGGAGATGTGGGTGAGCTGCTGTGGCCCCAGGCACAGAGGAGCTGTGTGGGTGAGCTGCAGATGTGCTCCCCTGCTCCCTGGGAGATGTGGGTGAGCTGCTGTGGCCCCAGGCACAGAGGGGCTGCTTGGGTGAGCTGCTCATGTGCTCCCCTGCTCCCAGGGAGATGTGGGGAGCCGCTGTGGCCCCAGGACAGTGATGGGTGAGCTGCAGATGTGCTCCCCTGCTCCCAGGGAGATGTGGGGAGCCGCTGTGGCCCCAGGACAGTGATGGGTGAGCTGCAGATGTGCTCTCCTGCTCCCTGACCCAGACCTTGAGGCACCAAGGCGATACTAATTTCGCTTGCGGCCATAAATTCTAGATAGGCTTATTAGGAAGCTGGCCCCTGCCTGAAGGATTAAGGGACAGTCAAGCCACATACCAAGCCAACCACTCAATCCTCCCCAAAAAGTTCCTATTAGAAGCCGAGACAAAGGTAGTTACCAAGGTCTGAGCTCCTGCAGGAGGCAGGATGTTTACTCTGAAAGAACATCCATAGGGCCTTGAAGGAATTACTTTGTATGGGGCAAGGGGAAAAATGACGGGGGAGGTGGTATTCAGCAAACAAAAAGCGCTGATAGAAATTGAGCTTGGAAAATAAACTCGGGGCTGCAGCAGGCACGAGCTGCAGCCCTCCTGATCCCATCTTTTTTGTGTCTGTCTTTTCTCCATCCTCACCCCTTCCTCAGGACCATGCGAATCTGCTGGCGGGCGCCGGCACCCTGGGCGCAGGCAATCATTGTGGAGCTGAATTAGACATTCCCCGAGCAAGTGTGAGGGACATATGTGTGTCCAGTGTGAAAAATCCCACGGGGGCTGAACCCGGTCACACTGCGGATCAACGTAGATGAGGACACGCGAGTCACAGCTCTCCCAGAGACCTGCATCCCAGCCACGGGGCCGCTACATTCAGCAATCAGTCCCTATGCCCGGAAGACCGCAGAGTCCCCCTTGGGGGACCCGGTGCCCCGAAAGGCGGGGAACGGCGTGATCCCGCGCGCCGCCCGCCGCGGAGGCACCCGGCAGGGGGCCCAGGCAACGCCGCGCACCCCCCACCCCACCCCCCCGGCGGCTTGCGGGGGGGCCCGGGAGGCCGGGGGCGGTCCCCGCCCTCCGCCACCCGCAAGGGGGCCGCGTCCGGAGCGGGTGGGGAGGGCACCCCCTTGGGCGCCCCCCAGGGCGTCCCTCCCGCAAAAGCGCTGTCGTCGTCGTCGTCCCCCCCCCCCGCCCCCCGCACCGTCCCTGGGCTCGGGAAGGGAAGCGCGCGCCGCCCCGGCAGGGCCCCGCACCGCGGGGGTCTCCGGGGTCCCGGGGAGGCGCGCGGCAGGCGGCGCGGGCGCAGCCGGGGCGTGCGGGGGCCCGGGGGCCGCGGAGGGGAGCAGGCGCGGGCTCTTGGGGCGCCGGGAGGCCGCCTCCAGCGTCTACGGCCATACCACCCTGAACGCGCCCGATCTCGTCTGATCTCGGAAGCTAAGCAGGGTCGGGCCTGGTTAGTACTTGGATGGGAGACCGCCTGGGAATACCGGGTGCCGTAGGCTTTTTCTTTGGCCCTCTCTCTCCTTTTCCTTCCTTGCTCTCTTTCCTTTCTCGGCCGCCCCGTGCCGGGCGGCCCGCCGAGCGCCAGCGCGCCCGCGCCCGGGGCCCGCTGCGCGCTCAGGCCGCCCCGGCCTGTCCTGCCCGCCAGATGTTTCCACGGTCCCCGGGGCAGGGCCCCGGGACCCGCCGCCCGCCGAGCGGAAGGCGACCGCTCCCCTCCCCCCGCCGCAAGCGCCCCGACGCCGCCGGCCCCAAGCCTCCCAGCCCCGGCCGTCTCCCGCCCTTGCCAGAGACCCCCGTGGGCTGTCCCAGGAGCAGGCGGCCCCCGGCGCGTTTCGTGCGCCTGGAGAAGGCGTCTGGGAGGGGCGGGGCGTGCGAGGCGACGTCCGGTGGCATCCTCTGGGAACCCGGCTCCCGGATGGGAGCCCCGGCCCCACCATCACTGAAGGGCGCCTCCCGGGATCCACAGGGCACGCCCAGACGGCGTGGCGCCCCGTCGGACGGCGCTATGCCGGGGAAGACCGCAGAGTCCCCCTTGGGGGACCCGGTGCCCCGAAAGGCGGGGAACGGCGCGATCCCGCAAGCCGCCTACAGGGGAGGCACCCGGCCGGGGGCCCAGGCAACGCCGCGCCCCCCCCACCCCCCACCCCCCCCATCCCGAGGCGGCTTGCGGGGGGCCCGGGAGGCCGGGGGCGGTCCCCGCCCTCCGCCACCCGCAAGGGGGCCGCGTCCGGAGCGGGTGGGGAGGGCACCCCCTTGGGCGCCCCCCAGGGCGTCCCTCCCGCAAAAGCGCTGTGGTTCCCCTACCCCCCCGCCCCCCCCCCCGCACCGTCCCTGGGCTCGGGAAGGGAAGCGCGCGCCGCCCCGGCAGGGCCCCGCACCGCAGCGGTCTCCGGGGGCCCGGGGAGGCGCGCGGCAGGCGGCGCGGGCGCAGCCGGGGCGTGCGGGGGTCCGGGGGCCGCGGAGGGGAGCAGGCGCGGGCTCTTGGGGCGCCGGGAGGCCGCCTCCAGCGTCTACGGCCATACCACCCTGAACGCGCCCGATCTCGTCTGATCTCGGAAGCTAAGCAGGGTCGGGCCTGGTTAGTACTTGGATGGGAGACCGCCTGGGAATACCGGGTGCCATAGGCTTTTTCTTTGGCCCTCTCTCTCCTTTTCCTTCCTTGCTCTCTTTCCTTTCTCGGCCGCCCCCTGCCGGGCGGACCGCCGAGCCCCAGCACGCCCGCGCCCGGGACCCGCTGCGCGCTCCAAGCCGCCCCGGCCTGTCCTGCCCGCCAGATGTTTCCACGGCCCCCGGGGCGGGGCCCCGGGCCCCGCCGCCCGCCCAGCGCAACGCGGCCGCTCCGCTACCCACGACGCCGCCGGCCCCAAGCCTCCCAGCCCCAGCCGTCTCCCGCCCTTGGCAGAGACCCCCGTGGGCTGTCCCAGGAGCAGGCGGCCCGGGCGCGTTTGGTGCGCCTGGAGAAGGTGTCTGGGAGGGGCGGGAGGGGCGGGGCGTGCGAGGCGACGTCCGGTGGCATCCTCTGGGAACCCGGCTCCCGGATGGGAGCCCCGGCCCCACCATCACTGAAGGGCGCCTCCCGGGATCCACAGGGCACGCCGAGACGGCGTGGCGCCCCGTCGGACCGCGCTATGCCGGGGAAGACCGCAGAGTCCCCCTTGGGGGACCCGGTGCCCCGAAAGGCGGGGAACGGCGCGATCCCGCAAGCCGCCCACAGGGGAGGCACCCGGCAGGGGGCCCAGGCAACGCCGCGCCCCCCGCACCTCCCACCCCGCCATCCCGAGGCGGCTTGCGGGTGGCCCGGGAGGCCGAGGGCGGTCCCCGCCCTCCGCCACCCGCAAGGGGGCCGCGTCCGGAGCGGGTGGGGAGGGCACCCCCTTGGGCGCCCCCCAGGGCGTCCCTCCCGCAAAAGCGCTGTCGTCGTCGTCGTCCCCCCCCCCCCGCCCCCCGCACCGTCCCTGGGCTCGGGAAGGGAAGCGCGCGCCGCCCCGGCAGGGCCCCGCACCGCGGGGGTCTCCGGGGTCCCGGGGAGGCGCGCGGCAGGCGGCGCGGGCGCAGCCGGGGCGTGCGGGGGCCCGGGGGCCGCGGAGGCGGAGGAGGCGCGGGCTCTTGGGGCGCCGGGAGGCCGCCTCCAGCGTCTACGGCCATACCACCCTGAACGCGCCCGATCTCGTCTGATCTCGGAAGCTAAGCAGGGTCGGGCCTGGTTAGTACTTGGATGGGAGACCGCCTGGGAATACCGGGTGCCGTAGGCTTTTTCTTTGGCCCTCTCTCTCCTTTTCCTTCCTTGCTCTCTTTCCTTTCTCGGCCGCCCCGTGCCGGGCGGCCCGCCGAGCGCCAGCGCGCCCGCGCCCGGGACCCGCTGCGCGCTCAGGCCGCCCCGGCCTGTCCTGCCCGCCAGATGTTTCCACGGCCCCCGGGGCAGGGCCCCGGGACCCGCCGCCCGCCGAGCCGAAGGCGACCGCTCCCCTCCCCCCGCCGCAAGCGCCCCGACGCCGCCGGCCCCAAGCCTCCCAGCCCCGGCCGTCTCCCGCCCTTGCCAGAGACCCCCGTGGGCTGTCCCAGGAGCAGGCGGCCCCCGGCGCGTTTCGTGCGCCTGGAGAAGGCGTCTGGGAGGGGCGGGGCGTGCGAGGCGACGTCCGGTGGCATCCTCTGGGAACCCGGCTCCCGGATGGGAGCCCCGGCCCCACCATCACTGAAGGGCGCCTCCGGGGATCCACAGGGCACGCCGAGACGGCGTGGCGCCCCGTCGGACCGCGCTATGCCGGGGAAGACCGCAGAGTCCCCCTTGGGGGACCCGGTGCCCCGAAAGGCGGGGAACGGCGCGATCCCGCAAGCCGCCTACAGGGGAGGCACCCGACAGGGGGCCCAGGCAACGCCGCGCCCCCCCCACCCCCCAGCCCCCCCATCCCGAGGCGGCTTGCGGGGGGCCCGGGAGGCCGGGGGCGGTCCCCGCCCTCCGCCACCCGCAAGGGGGCCGCGTCCGGAGCGGGTGGGGAGGGCACCCCCTTGGGCGCCCCCCAGGGCGTCCCTCCCGCAAAAGCGCTGTGGTTCCCCTACCCCCCCGCCCCCCCCCCGCACCGTCCCTGGGCTCGGGAAGGGAAGCGCGCGCCGCCCCGGCAGGGCCCCGCACCGCAGCGGTCTCCGGGGGCCCGGGGAGGCGCGCGGCAGGCGGCGCGGGCGCAGCCGGGGCGTGCGGGGGCCCGGGGACCGCGGAGGGGAGCAGGCGCAGGCTCTTGGGGCGCCGGGAGGCCGCCTCCAGCGTCTACGGCCATACCACCCTGAACGCGCCCGATCTCGTCTGATCTCGGAAGCTAAGCAGGGTCGGGCCTGGTTAGTACTTGGATGGGAGACCGCCTGGGAATACCGGGTGCCGTAGGCTTTTTCTTTGGCCCTCTCTCTCCTTTTCCTTCCTTGCTCTCTTTCCTTTCTCGGCCGCCCCGTGCCGGGCGGCCCGCCGAGCCCCAGCACGCCCGCGCCCGGGGCCCGCTGCGCGCTCCAAGCCGCCCCGGCCTGTCCTGCCCGCCAGATGTTTCCACGGCCCCCGGGGCGGGGCCCCGGGCCCCGCCGCCCGCCCAGCGCAACGCGGCCGCTCCGCTGCCCACGACGCCGCCGGCCCCAAGCCTCCCAGCCCCAGCCGTCTCCCGCCCTTGGCAGAGACCCCCGTGGGCTGTCCCAGGAGCAGGCGGCCCGGGCGCGTTTGGTGCGCCTGGAGAAGGTGTCTGGGAGGGGCGGGAGGGGCGGGGCGTGCGAGGCGACGTCCGGTGGCATCCTCTGGGAACCCGGCTCCCGGATGGGAGCCCCGGCCCCACCATCACTGAAGGGCGCCTCCCGGGATCCACAGGGCACGCCGAGACGGCGTGGCGCCCCGTCGGACCGCGCTATGCCGGGGAAGACCGCAGAGTCCCCCTTGGGGGACCCGGTGCCCCGAAAGGCGGGGAACGGCGCGATCCCGCAAGCCGCCCACAGGGGAGGCACCCGGCCGGGGGCCCAGGCAACGCCGCGCCCCCCGCACCTCCCACCCCCCCATCCCGAGGCGGCTTGCGGGTGGCCCGGGAGGCCGGGGGCGGTCCCCGCCCTCCGCCACCCGCAAGGGGGCCGCGTCCGGAGCGGGTGGGGAGGGCACCCCCTTGGGCGCCCCCCAGGGCGTCCCTCCCGCAAAAGCGCTGTCGTCGTCGTCGTCGTCCCCCCCCCGCCCCCCGCACCGTCCCTGGGCTCGGGAAGGGAAGCGCGCGCCGCCCCGGCAGGGCCCCGCACCGCGGGGGTCTCCGGGGTCCCGGGGAGGCGCGCGGCAGGCGGCGCGGGCGCAGCCGGGGCGTGCGGGGGCCCGGGGGCCGCGGAGGCGGAGGAGGCGCGGGCTCTTGGGGCGCCGGGAGGCCGCCTCCAGCGTCTACGGCCATACCACCCTGAACGCGCCCGATCTCGTCTGATCTCGGAAGCTAAGCAGGGTCGGGCCTGGTTAGTACTTGGGTGGGAGACCGCCTGGGAATACCGGGTGCCGTAGGCTTTTTCTTTGGCCCTCTCTCTCCTTTTCCTTCCTTGCTCTCTTTCCTTTCTCGGCCGCCCCGTGCCGGGCGGCCCGCCGAGCGCCAGCGCGCCCGCGCCCGGGGCCCGCTGCGCGCTCAGGCCGCCCCGGCCTGTCCTGCCCGCCAGATGTTTCCACGGTCCCCGGGGCAGGGCCCCGGGACCCGCCGCCCGCCGAGCGGAAGGCGACCGCTCCCCTCCCCCCGCCGCAAGCGCCCCGACGCCGCCGGCCCCAAGCCTCCCAGCCCCGGCCGTCTCCCGCCCTTGCCAGAGACCCCCGTGGGCTGTCCCAGGAGCAGGCGGCCCCGGCGCGTTTCGTGCGACTGGAGAAGGCGTCTGGGAGGGGCGGGGCGTGCGAGGCGACGTCCGGTGGCATCCTCTGGGAACCCGGCTCCCGGATGGGAGCCCCGGCCCCACCATCACTGAAGGGCGCCTCCCGGGATCCACAGGGCACGCCCAGACGGCGTGGCGCCCCGTCGGACGGCGCTATGCCGGGGAAGACCGCAGAGTCCCCCTTGGGGGACCCGGTGCCCCGAAAGGCGGGGAACGGCGCGATCCCGCAAGCCGCCTACAGGGGAGGCACCCGGCCGGGGGCCCAGGCAACGCCGCGCCCCCCCCACCCCCCACCCCCGACGCCGCCGGCCCCAAGCCTCCCAGCCCCAGCTGTCTCCCGCCCTTGGCAGAGACCCCCGTGGGCTGTCCCAGGAGCAGGCGGCCCGGGCGCGTTTGGTGCGCCTGGAGAAGGTGTCTGGGAGGGGCGGGGGGGGGGGGCGGTCAGCGAGCCCAGACAACGCCGCGCCCCCTGCGGCTTGCGGTGAGGGAACACTTTGCCACCTGGTCGACATGAAACATCTGAGGTCTGTGCTCAATGTGCCCATCCTGAGCATCTGACGCACCCAAGAGGGTGTGTCAATGAGAGGAAATGAGCCTAGTGCTCCAGCTCCCCCCTCACTAACAATGCATCAGCTCCCAATACACTTTTCAGAAGCATCCTGGCCCATGTTTTTTCCCACTGAGCATTGGGTGAGAATCCTGACTATGACAGACTGGTAGTGAGTGCTACATGGGGCAGTGGGAAGCACAGAATGCACACCTCTGTCTCTGGTCCAGCAGTTGGGACGCATGGCCAAACAGCCCTTTGTTCATTTGGCAACGGGAAATCCCCAGCAGGGCCCATCCCTGGGGCAGGCAGGGTCACTCTCCTTGGATGTGTGATGAAGACCGAAGGAGCAGCAGGGCCCTGGCTTCCTGAGGACAGGCTGGGCTGGTTTGGGGAGGAAAGGTACCCACCCACCCCATTCACCCCACAGCCTAGAAGAAGCTAAGTGCCAGCGGATGGATCCGCATGAAATCCAGAGACGTGCTCAATCTGCCAGCCCTGCACCCCATTCTGCAGCAGCCCAGCCACCACCACTGTGTATTGTGACTGGGCCTCCTTCCTCTGAAACTGCCCCCTGCCTGCTTATGGACCAAACAGAAACTCTTCCTCTTAATCAGGAGAGAGAGGTTGAAAATTTTCAGAGAATCTTTAAGGGACAAACTACCAAAGCCACATCCTGCACAGTCCCTGCTTCCCTCACACCCTCTTCTCTTTCCAGATCTCCACCTAGCTCTACCTTCATGAGCTTCTTCCAGATTGCTGGGTTGTCTTCCTTACACAGTTTTTTCATTGACTGTGCTCCTCCTGAGGGGAGGGACAGAGGAGAGACATGTTTAGGAATGATAGGTGAGGGGCATTAAGGGCAAATTCCTTTTGACAATCTAAAGTTTCAAAGTCCCGGGGTGAGGGTCTTCATGGGTTCCTCTGAGCAGGAAGGTCTCTGTGGGACTGGGGCAGGGCTCTCATGTTGGTCAACTGGGCCCCCATTCCCATTGCTATTGAGCAGTTTTGACCAGTTCTTGTTTCAGCTGGGCATAGGGTTCTGGTGCTGGAAACACTTGCAAATCTGCACCTTTTCTCAATGCAGTCTCTGACATTTAAGGAAACAGACTCCTGAAACACAGTTGGTGGCCTGAGGTCCCAGGGAGGCTTAGACACTCCACCCACCAACCCAGTCCCTGTCCCCAGGGTTGGCTGCCTCCCAGGAGGTAAGGGGACATTGGGAGACATATGGAAGACACCCAATCCTCTGATGGAAGAGGCCCACACACCTGGAAACTTCTCTCCATGTCTTCTTTAGGCGATGGACATTCATGCTCTCCAGACCCGACAAGATGGCATGTAGGGAGAAGTTCTCCAGGGTTCTGCACTCCTGGGAAGGGGAGAGATGGGCTGTGAGGTGGTGAGCTGGAGCTCTAGCTTCAGTCCCCCTCAATAGATACCCCCTCCTGGGTGAGGCAGATGCCCAGGGTGGGCATGTTTAAGACCCAAAGACCAAAACTCACAGAGAGCAAGTCTTAGCACAAGCCAAGGAAAGAACTAAGTAGGAAGTAAACCCCATCACTGAGACCTGAGAGTCAAGGTCAGCATGCCCCTGGCAGAGAGGACCTAGAGACTGTGCTGGGGCTCAGGCCCAAGGCCTCAGTCCTGAGGGTTGACAAAGCAGTAGAGGCCTTTTTCAAGATTCCACATAGAGACTCCACTGGGCCTCCTGTCACATACCTTGGCCACCTTAACCCAGTGCTCCACCACTTTGGCCCTGTCCTGGGCCATCATGCTTGGGTGCCCAAGGCAGATAGTCATAACACAGATGGCCACACGATTGAACTGTATGATGGTGGCACGGACATTTGGTTCCAGCTGCTCATTGCCAGGATTTTCTCACTGGGACCAGATAGAGCCCAGGTATTGGTAAAGAAGCACCTCTGGGAACAGTCCTTGGGAGAAAGGGAAGTGTCACCCAGCCTGGCAATACCCCAGCTCAAGGTCCCCAACCTCCAGCAGGAGTCACTGGTCAAGACTGAAACTCAAGAACCTGGGGATGTGGCCTGAGCCTTGGAGTACCTGGGATTCATTCTCTGTCCACCGGGGGTACCCAGCACTGGATGACCAAGGGCCCAAGACTGGTGGGGATTCATTCTCTGTCCACCGAGGGTACCCAGCACTGGATGACCAAGGGCCCAAGACTGGTGGGGATTCATTCTCTGTCCACCGAGGGTACCCAGCACTGGATGGCCAAGGGCCCAAGACCTGCCTCCAGCCTTTCCTCAGTCCAAACTCCAGGATGTGACTCATGTCTGCTCACCAAGGGGCATCCTGCAGGATCTGATCACCCCTATGGCCCAAATCCCTATTCAGTGCACATTCTTCTGTGGCAGCAACAACCATGAACTGTTCGTTCTCCTTTGTAGTTAAGTACACATCAGGTGCCTAATAAGTGCTGAAGCCACCGAGCCTCATGGGCACAGAGATGGGGGACCCATGTACATGGCTGACCACAATGAGCTCTATACCATCCAGGCCCCAACCAGCTTTCTGTGTAACTGCCCTCATCTAATCTGCACAGCCACTCTGTGCAGATCTTGTGAGTGTCCATCTCATGTCCGCAGGTGGACAGAGAAGGCTTGGGGGTTGAGAAAATTGTCCAGGACCCATGGGTGCCAAGTGGGAGAGCTGGAATTTGGATCCAGATCATAGGAGTACAGAGAAGGGAAAGGCAGTCCGGGCAGCTAAGGACAGAGGGAAGGCCTCTCCCACCTCACCCGGAGAGCTCCCCCATAGCTGCATCCATAGCTGTCAGTGGCTCTGCCACCAGTCCTGGAGGGACAGTCAGGATATTATCCTTCTCCTCCCTTAACTGGTGCTTAGTGGTCACAGCCCAGGGGTAGTTGGATGCTGGGGATGGCACTGGCTTTATTCTTAGAATTTATATCAAAGCTGGTGGTCTAGATGGCTCCAGCCCAAGAGCTGGCCCTGGGGCTGAAAGTGAGGTTGGTGCTTGCTCCAGATCAGGAAAGGTTGATGTGGGTGACTCTGGCTGCAGTGTGAGCACAGCTGGATCAGGCTCTAGCCCTGCAGCAGGCCTTTTCTCTGGCTCTGGAGTGCTCTGAAGCTCTGGAGGTGGTTCTGGAGCAGGTTAGAAAGACTGGCTCACCCACATGCCTCACTGTCCCGTGCCTTCCAAGAGCCAGGAAAGATTCCACTGACTTTGAGGGTCCTCCAGCCCATAAAACCCAGACTCCACAACCCCCAGATCATCTTCCCAAACTGCAGTCCCCTCACCTTCCAGCTCTGCCCCAGTGGGCTCAAGATGCTCCAGCTCTACCCAAAGACTTTGGAGGAGGTGCACCAGGTGTAGGGCAGGGTGTTTCACCCACACAAAAGCCTGGTTCAGTATGACCCAGGGGAAATGTAGGGGTTGGCTGAAGTATCGAACCCGATCCAGCCAAGTTCCCATCACAGAAGAAATGGCCTTGCAAAGAGTCAGGTAGGCAGCAGAGTCAGATTCCTGGTCTTTCCTTCCACACTGCCCTCCCATGGAACCCTTGTTTGGGACTGAGCCTCTATGGCTGTTCCTGCCCATCCAGACACCAGCCCCATGCCACCTTCGACCCCTGTGTGGCTGTCATGGGAATAGCAGGAATGGTGATCCAGCAGGTTTAACACAGAGTCTGTGAGTCTTCCTCCCACTGACAGCTGGGCTGAAGGTCCTGTACACAGCCCAGCCCAGCCCTCTGTGTACCTGGACATCTGGCTGAGGACTGAGACAGACATGTGAGCAACCTGCACACCACAGTTTTGTTCTGAGCCTGGCCATGGCCATCAGGAGAGATGCATGTGAAGAGGAGCAGGCAGAGCTGGATGGGTCTGTGGTGGGGATAGGATTTTAGGGGACAATTCATTCCAGCCTTGCCTCTGGTGTTAGGGGGATTGCGACCCATCCACTTTTCTCTTTGACCCCTGTCCTCCTGGAGTAGAAGCCTCAAGACCTCAGCCCTCACCTGGGAATCAGCAAATGTGTAAAATTAGGGCTCTGTCAGGGCCCATTCACCCTAAGCCTCCAGCCTGTAGTCACAGGAGGCCTCCTTCTGGACCCGCAGACCACTCACTTTATGACTTGGTCCTGTGGTGTATCACCCTGGTCATTATATGGCCCTTTATCTCCACATGCAGTGAACACCCTGATTACATCAGATCTGATGGCTGGTGGACAGGACCTGTGAATGATGGGCAATGTGATTGTCTGACTCGCTGACTTGAATTGATACTCAGGGATTGTGTCTGTTTCATTCACTGAGTTAGGCTAAGTGTCTCCAAAAGTGCCTGCTGGTAGTAAGAGCCTAATATACATTGTCCTGCAAATTAACTCCAACCAGAACCATCCCAGATATCTGAGTGGGCCCGGGGCCCCTTGTCACCTCTCCCCAGAGATCCCTAATCTGCCTACACCAAGGACCAGAACAGAGGCCAGCTAGGTGAAATCTCAAACTGCTTGGCAGGCTGTTTTCCATCAGGCTGCTGATGGGAGAGTCAGGGGACTTTCACAGGACAGAGAAAAATAATTACCACAAACAACCGCAGCACTCCCAGCAGCCCTTTCTGCTGAGCCAGGCAGCAGGTAAGACTGGCTCAAAGTAGTCCTACAAGAACCTTATGAAGTTTCTCCTCTACCACCCCACTTTTCAGTGGAGCAAACTGCGGCTCAGACAGTATGGTGACATTTTCAAGACACACAGCTAACTGTGGGCAGACTCACTAGTGTGCAGAAGAGGGAGCATGCGCTCACCTAGTAAACAGCTCACCCAGGAACCATTGGGCTCTAGAGAGGTCTGGGTACATGAACATGAACCTGCAGATGTGGGGGGGATTCCATCTTGGAAACCTGGTACCGTGGATGACGCCACCTTCTCCAGGGTGCCTTCTTGGAGGGTCTGCATCCTGAAGGCCTCATTTTTTTTTTTAAATATATTTTTATTGATTTCAGAGAGAGGAAAGGAGAGGGAGAGAGAGAGATAGAAACATCAATGATGAGAGAGTCACTGATTAAGCCCGCAACCCGGGCATGTGCCCTGACTGGGAATCGAACCCCGATCGCCTGGATCCCAGGTCGACGCTCAACCGCTGAGCCACACCTGGCTGGGCCTGAAGGCCTCATGTAGGTTAAAAGTTAACTCAGCCACATACTGGGTGGGACAAGGAGGGACATCCAGTCAAATGCACCACTGTGAATCCCAGTAGGATTGAGGTCTGGAACTCACCCAGGAAGTCCCAGCCCCTTAAGGGCAGGTGCAAGAGGAGGGACAGCAATGCCCAGGTTGAACGAGGTTCTAGGTTTTCAAAATACTACTTAAGTTTGGTGGTGGTGGTGGTGGTGGGGGGGGGGTGATGTTCATACAATTGTTAGCTTCTAGGCATGTTTTCTTTTTTTTGGCTGAGGAATATCAGACCTCCTTGTTTTAATAGTCCTTATGAAGAGCATTGTCCCCATGAGTCCTCAAGAAACATTCCCATTATAGAGATGAGAACACAGAGGCTTGCAGATGTCAATTGTCTCCTCAAGGTCATGCAGCTAAGAAGTGATAACTGTCCTGTATGACATTCCCTCTCAGCTACCTGAGACTTATCTGCTCCTGACATTGATGGAAAGTGTCTAGGTATCTTGTCCTTCCCCAGTTTGGGGACAGTGTACACTGTAGACATGGCCTATGAAAACCATTGACCTCAAAAAAGACACTTATGTTTGTTCCTTTTACACTAAAGGGTGTCATGAGACCCTTTAGTGTAAAAGGGCCCCAGTATGGAGGCCCCAGATTCTGCAAAGGGGCAAATGCCTGGAGACTCCAGACTGGAGAAAGGTGATCATGAGGAATCTGAGCAGATGACCCAAGAAGGAACAAATTTATGTGACCTATGCAAAGCTGACAGGTGAGTCAAAGTACCAGTGAGGCAACTGTCAAAGAAGGAACACTGCAGTGGCCTTGGAGAATTGTTACCGTATAGGTAAATATTTCAGTGAGTGAGAAACCCAAGGGCCAGGCTGGGAGCAAGGCAGCGGCCATCATCAGAAACTGCTGTTGGCAACATCATTGCTACAGCCCTTTGGATCTGGAATCTGCCTGCAGCTGGGCAAGTTTTACATGTGCCTGTCCTTCCACCAGCAGGGGGGCGACTATCTCCAGAGGAGGATACTATACATTGTGGTCTGAATTGTGTCCCCCAAATTCTATGATTTTGGAATCCATGGAACTTCAGAATGGGACTGCATTTAAGTTTTAGTCTTTAAAAAGGTAATCAAGGTTAAATGAGTTCAGTGGTGTGGGCCTTAGTCAAACATGACCATAGTCCTTTGAAAAGGAGAGGAGGACACATGGAAGCACAGAGGGGAGTCCATGTGACACAGAGAGAGAAGATGGCCATCTATAAGCCAAGGACAGACCCCTCAGGAGAAAAGCCCTTAGCTCTAACTTCCAGCCCCTGGAGTTGTGAGAAAATGAATGTCTGCTGTTCACTCCACCCAGTGTGGTCCTGTGTTACGGCAGCCCAAGCACCTTATACTGTCCACTGGGACACACTTAAGTGTTCCCAGCAGCACTGCTGACATGGCCTCTGAACTGCATTAGGGCAATGTCCACAGCACTGAAAAGCTGCATCACTGTGACAAGTGACCTCTGTTACTGCACCAGGTCTGCAAGGACAGTGGAGCTGACTGCTCCACAGGATACCTGGGGTGGGTAGTTAAAAGAAGAAAAACAGCCCAGCCAGAATGGCTCAGTGGTTGAGCATCAACCTAGGATACAGGAGATCATGGTTCAACTCCCAGTCAGGTCACATGCTGAGATTGCAGGCTCCATCCCGAGGTGAGGGTGTGCAGGAGGCAGCCGATCAATGGCTGTCTCATTATTGATGTTTCTCTCTCTCTCTCTCTCTCTCCCTTCCTCTCTCTGAAATCAGTAAAGGTATATTTTTTTAAAAAAAGAAAACAGCAACGTGCAAATGCTCTCGTGGTCTACTGTGAAGTGAAACATTTTCTTTTTTCTAATATTCCTACAAGTATGTGAGAAGTGATTTTTTTCTCTTCCATGTAGCTGGAGGGAGGACTGGAGGTCTGGGCTCCTTTGTCATGGGACTGTGGACACTGTAGTGGGAAGGCTCTAGGAGGGCACTGGGGAAGACCCCAGATGTGAATCTGGGTTCTTGGTCTTCCCTGGTCATTTTGGGGTCCTTGGTGTGGAGATCGACCTGGGCCAGTTCTCACCGCAGACCAGCACTTGAAGGGGTTGTGGGCCTGTTGCACCTGCACCCTGACCCGGTAGATGGTGTAGTGGGGCCTGTGGTCCAGTACCTTGATGATGTTCTCCTGGGAGCTCTGCAAAGACAGAGCGGACACTGAGCCAGGAGGCATCAGGGGCCTCCAACCCCAATTGTGGTCCTGTGGAACGGCAGCCTTGGCAAACTACCACAGTGTGTTAGGACACAGTGGGGATGCTCCCGGCAGCCCTGCTGAACTAGCAAGAACTGAATCACATCAAGGTCTAACAGCAGTGAAAGGCTGGGTCACTGAGGAAAATTCCCTTCTTTATGGGATGTGAGGGCAGTGAGGCCCCAGCTCCTGACCTGGCCTCCTACACTGGTTGGCCATGCTCTCCGAGATGACAAGTGGCAGAGAAATGTATCCAATACCTTAATCCCTTCCCATTTGTTTAAATACACAGCATTTGTCAGTGTGATGATGTGTGAGGCTCGGAGAAGGTCTCCAAGGAAAGTCAAGCTGGGACTGGTCCACAGGATACATGGGGCCGGGAGTTAATCAATGAAATGATTAAAAGGCAAAGACAGCAAAAGATGTTTTCTCTATGATCCCAACAAATACTTGAAGACTGGAATTCTAGCCTACCAGGAACTGGTGGGAAGTGTTGGAAGTAAAGATTTCTTTGGGAGTGGGCCTGTAAAATTTTGAGGCCCCAGATTTGAGTCTGGGTTCTGGTCTCAACCCAGTCACCTGGGCCCCCTCTCACCTTAGACCGGCAGGAGAACGTTTTCCTGGCCCGGTCCTCTTGTCCTTTATACAGGCTCCTGGCATAAGTTAACACGTCAGTCAGCCCCTGTATAACGTCTTCATTGGAGGTCTACAGAGTCAGGGCCCAGTCCCAGACCAGGGGCATCAAGGGCCTCCCTGGGCACTGTCACTGGGGGAGATGCCCACCACAAATGCTGCTCCCCAGATCAGGCACAGAGGACCATCTGCAAAGACCTCCAGGCAGGGAAGGAACACGATGAACCCTGGAGGACTCCATAGTAACAAGTGGATAAAGGAGCTTGGTCCCCAGCACTCAACTTCCCTTCCTGTAAGCCATGACCTGGGCCATGAACATGACAGACCCTCCAGGCTTCTGATACCTAACAACCTACTGCCCAGGATGAGCCCCCTCACCCCACGCTTTCCCTCACTACACCCAGCACACACACATACTCAGGAGGAGAGGTAAGAGGTGTAGAGCTGCCAAGGTGGGACCCCATTTGGGGTCTGGCCTGGATGGGCCTACCTTAGGCTGCCCTCTGTTACCAGATGGTGCCTCGGGCCAGAGGGCAAGGGTTGTCCACGGTGGCGTTTGCACCAATTTCTACAGCAACAGAAACATCTCTCACTTCAGGATTTTTTCTGCCCAGAGCCACAGAAGCATGGGAAGCAAAAGAGAGACATCCTAGTCTCCTGACCACCTCCAGTCAAGTGATCTGGAAAGGCAGTTGTCTCTAGAATGTGGGTAGCTGGTTACCAGAGTTCTAAGTTCTATTGGGGGCCTGTCACCAAGGAAGTGAGGTCACCCCTCAAGGTTCTGGGACCTGGACCCCTTCCTCCAATCAGAGCCACCGAAAGCTCCTCTGGGCTTCCGAACACTCATCTTCCTCGCCCATGACATGTCTAGACCTGCACACCAGCACCTAACCCAGCCATCCCACAGCTTCCTCGGGATGGACTAGGGCTCCGGCTAGGAGGAGAAAGCTGAGCTCGTAGCTCCTTTTCTCCCAAGATCCGTGTCCTGGGGAAGCCTCTGTGCCTCTCAGGGCCTCATCAACCTGCCAACCAGCACAATGAAAATGACGCTAAACACCATTTCCCAAGGACACCATCAGGTATGGATGATATAACATCCCTAACATCTGTGGGCTGCTCTCCCATGAATCTGCTGCACAAGTGTAGAGGTGGAAGAAGGACAAGAATAAGGGGGACCCCAGGTGAATCCTGCGCAAAACATGCCTGTGGTCTTGGGAGAGTCACTACCCACTTTGGCCTCATTTTCAAGTCTGCATCTTTAAGGATTTGAAATGACAGGAAATTCAAATATTGTCATTCACTGGCGTAAAATCTTCCAGGGGTCTCTACTTAGGCTCAGAACCAGACCAAGTGCCTCATGTAGGTCCATGTGGTAGGAGCCTTCACAGTGGCTTCTAGTGATTCCAGACTCTGGTTGGGAACATTCTCTTGTATCTGCTAAGGGCTCAGTAACTGGCTCCTGAACAATGTAGAGTACAGCCCAGGTGATGGGATGTCAGGTCCTCCTGACACTTCTCTCATACTCTCATCCTTGAGTTCCCTTCCTTTTTCTTGGCCTCTATTTCACTTTCTCTTTGTATGTGTCTCTCTGTCTCTCTGTCTTTGTCTGTCATATCTCTGAAACAGGGAGAGAAAGAGCCCATGGTTTGAGCTGCCCTATGTAGATGCCCCATAGGAGAGAATCAAGGGAAGGCCCAGGCCAGCAGGCAGGAACCCAGGCTCTCAGTCCAAACTGCACCCTGATGAACAGCAGGTGAATGACTTTGGGAAGAAGCCTCTCCCCAATTGAGCTGAAGTTCAAACCCATCTCCTGCCTCACAGAGACCTTGAGGCAGAGGAACCCAGCTAAACTGTGCCCAGATGTGTGGTCCACAGCAGTTATGAGGTGCTAATATTTGTACTTTACAAGCACAAGGTTTGAGAGCAGTATTATTTGTGCCTCGGTTTCCACATCTGACACTCAGAAATAATAAAAACCTTACCCTCTCTGAGGTTATGGAGAGTGTTAAAAATTAATGTTTCAAAAGCGATGGGAACACCTGGCATATCACAAGGGTGGTGTCTACATGTTAAAATCAGTTTAAACATTCTTCCAGTGTCTGTAAGAGCCCAAGGGTTGTGACTAGCACCTGGCCTAAGGTTGGAAGCACTCCTCAACATATGATGAATACATGAACAGGTCACACTTTGGAAGGCCTTGCAAATGTCCCCTCCTGGCTTCACATCGCCCATGTGAACAGCTCGGTCAGACCACAGATCTGTGCCTGTCTGTTAATGGTTTGAGGCCAGAACTTCTCAGGGTCTTGGGGACTTCTGGGGAATGATGGGACCCCCTGGGTGGGGGTGGAGGTGGTCATCAGGGTCAGCCAAGCCTTCTCTGGGGGAGGGCAGGAGCACTGAGCTGAGGACAAAACCTGCCCCAGCCCTGGAAACCAAGAAAGGGCGCAGACACTGCCCAGGAGGCTCGGGAAGAACAGGCAGAAGCCAGGAGGAGACTCTTGGGGTCCATTTCACTGGCTGCTCCTGCTGCATGGAAGGGCCTGGGCAGAGATATTTAAATGACTCCTTTTGACGCTAGAAATTCAACTTTTGTTTAAAACTATACATGTGCTGCCCAGCCAGGTGTGGCTCAGCTGTTGACCATTGGCCTAGGATCCAGGAGATTGCGGTTCTATTCCCGGTCAGGGCACATGCACGGATTATGGACTTGATCCCCAGTTGGAGGCCTGCAGGAGGCAGCCAATCACTGACTCTCTTATCATTGATGTTTCTATCTCTCTCGTCCTCTCTCTGAAATCAATAAAGATGTATTTTTTAAAAATAATAAAAATAAAACTATACATGTGCCTAATATTTAAATTAGCTGAGTGAAAGCTGCAGGGCTGTCTGGGGAGTGAGGAGAAGGTCCTCATCTCCCAGGAACAGCTGGAGCTCTGTTCCTGGTTCCCAGACCTGGATGGTTATCTGCGGGCTGGGAATCTGCAGCCCTGCAGGAGCAAACCTCAGCCTCCAAGGAAGGAGCCAAAAACGGGACAGTGGGGAGGGAGCTGCCAGCCCCTTCACCCTCCCCAACCTAAACTACCTGCTCCCACAGTATTACTAAGCCCTAAAAGGAGGGGAATTCGGATACACTCCAGGACCGAATGCATGCATCTTGACGACACTATGCTAAGGGAAATGACCCCACCACAAAAGGACAAATACAGATAACCCCACTTCCATGGCATCCTGTTTGCGTCATAGTCCCAGGCATGGAAAGTGGAAGGGAAGCTTCCAGAGGACACTAGGAGAGGGGACAAGGAGTTAGTGTTTCCATTTTGCAAGATGAAAAGAGTTGTGGAGGTGGGGGTCCTGATGGCTGCACAGCAGTGTGAATATACTTCAGACCAGTGAATTGTAGATGTAAAAATGACTAAGATGGTCAGTTTTGTGTTACGTGTATTGTACCCCAATTATTATTTTTTAAATATGTTTTTATTGATTTCATCGAGAGGAAGACAGAGGGAGAGAGAGCTAGAAACGTCAGTGATGAGAAAGAGTCATTGATCAGCTGCTTCCTGTACACCCCCTGCTGGGGATCTAGCCTGCAAGTTAGGCATGTGCCCTGGATCAAATGTTCGTGCTCAAACACTGAGCCATGCAGGCTGGGCCACTATTATTATCACTTTTTAATTTATCTTTATTGCTAAAGTATTACAGGTGTCCCACTTTTTCCCCCATTGACCCCCTCCACATCGCTCATAATCCCCCCCCCCAGGCCTTCACTCCATTATTGTCTGTGTGTTCATGAGTTATGCATATACTCAAATAACTTCTTTAGTTAATCTCTTCCCACCTCCCAACCCTGTCCCTATTCCATCTGAGATATGACCATCAGCTGCATGCTTCAATGTCTCTTGGTCTATTTTGTTTGTCAGATTCTTTTGTTCATTACCTTCTTAAAGAAGACACTTCAACATTTCATATAATACTGGTTTGGTGGTGATGAACTCCTTTAGCTTTTTCTTATCTGTGAAGCTCTTTATCTGACCTTCAGCTCTAAATGATAGCTTTGTTGAGTAGAGTAATCTTGGTTGTAGGTTCTTGCTTTTCATCATTTTGAATATTTCTTGCCACTCCCTTTTGGCCTGCAAAGTTTCGGTGAGAAATCAGGTGACAATCTTATGGGAGCTCCCTTGTAGGGAACTAACTGCTTTTCTCCTGCTGCTTTTAAGATTCTCTTTGCCTTTAAGCTTTAGCATTTTCCTTATGTGTCTCAGTGTGGGCCTCTTTGGGTTCCTCTTGTTTGGGACCCTCTGTGCTTCCTGGACTTGTAAGTCTATTTCTTTCCCCAGGTAGGGGAAGTTTTCTGTAATTATTTTTTCAAATAGCTTATCAATTTCTTGCTCTCTTTTCTCTTCTTCTGGCACCCCAATAATACAAATGTTGGACCTCTTGAAGTTGCCCCAGAGGCTCCTTATACAATCTTCATATTTCTGGATTCTTTTTTCTTTGCTCTTCTGGTTGGGTGTTTCTTGTTCTCTCTGTTCCAAATTGCTGATTTGATTCTGAGCGTCCTCTACTCTACTGTTGATTCCCTATAAATTATTCTTCATTTCAGTTCATATAGCCTTAATTTCATATTGTTCAGTTCAAATTGATCAGTTGTTTTCGCAATACTCTAACTAATATGGTTGAGAATCCTTATAAACAAAATTCTGAACTCTGTATCTGTTAGCTTGCTTGGATTTATTTCATTAAGTTCCTTTTCTAGAGATTTCTTCTGTCCTCTCCTTTGTGACATGTTTCTTTGCCTCCACACTTTGGCTGCTTTCAGGTGTTTGTTTCTATGTATTAGGTAGAGCTGTTATGTCTCCTGGAACTTGTGGAGTGGCTTTGTGTAGGAGGTGTCCTGTAGGGTCCAGTCACCTGAGCTGTGCCTTCTAGGTGCTCCCCTGCGTGGGTTGTGTGCACTGTCCTGTTGTAGTTGAGCCTTGGTTGCTGTTGGCATCACTGGGAGGAATTGACCCCCAGGCCAATCAGCTGTGAGGACCAGCTGCAACTACAGCCAAAGATCTGCTATACTGGAGACACCCCTATGGAGAAGGATTTACTTCAGGGGGGCTTTGGTGTTCACCAAATGCACCCCTTGAGTGTCACTCATGGATGTGGTAGGGTTGTAATCCAGCATGGTTGAGTCTGACCACTGTCTCTGAGGCTTTCTGGGGGGCTGCCAAGTCAGCCTCTGACAGTGCCTTGCCCAGGGCTACCCAGCATGAGCTACACAGCAAACCGTAGTTGGCTGCTATTTGTGCTGGGCTTGGTGTTGTCCAGGAAAGGCCAAGCTATGAGCCAATGCAGGCTGCCACTAGTGCCAGGCCTGGGGCCCCTTATCAAGACATATGAGGCACACTGATGCTTTTTTGCGAGACTTTAGAAAAATCCTAAGCATAAGGCTTGAGAGGTCACTTGCATAGAATAGCCACTGGAAATGGCTTGGATGAACTTGCAGGTGGGAAGGGATGGGGCCTCCGGGAATCACTGGGTGCGGCCAAAGGTGTCAGCCGGATACTGGACATTCACATATGGCTCCTGCCTGCTGGCTGTGTGGGTGGAGGGCTTGCCAAAGGAGCAATGGCCTCTGCAAGCTCTTCTGCCTGCGAAAAACCTGCCCCTCCAGCTCTCATCCCAATTTCAGGCAGGTTAGTTCCTCCCTAAGTGTCCCAGATTCCTTTCAAGCTGCTCCCTGGCACTGGAGCTCAAAGGAAGCATGTCTGAGTTCATGTATAGGCCCTTTAAGAGGAGCTGCCTGGGACTCCCACACCCTCTGTAACTCTCAGCGACAGTCCCTGCTGGTTTTTACAGCCTGAAGTTGTGGGGGTTTCTCTTCCTGGCTCTGGAGCCCTGGACTGGGGGACATGATATGGGGCTGGCACCCCTCACTCCTCCAGGAAACCTCCACCTCCAAGATGTCCCTCCTGGGTTTAAACCGTGGCACCAGGTGTGGGCCCACGGCGAGTCTCGGATTCAGTCCTGATCTGCCCGCATCTCCCCTCCAACTGGTCTCAGTCCTTCTTCAGCTCCCTGGTTGTAGGGGTTCTGTTCAGCCAGATTTCAGGAGGTTTTGAGTGATGGTGATTCTGTATTTTAGTTGTCATTTTAATGTGGCTGTGGGAGGCGGCAGCTGTTACCTACGCCGCCATCTCGTTTTCTCTAATTAATGTATTTTCAATAGACAAAAATCTCCTCATTGTAAGTCATAGTCATTGACCTCTTTGTCTCCCTCCGGGAGTCTATTGTGATGTGAATGTTATTAAGTTATCAGTCCTTATAACCTGGTGAATAAGCCCTTGTTAATAATGTAGAATGTCTCCTTTTAGTTTTTCTTATATTTGGAAAATAGAGATTTAAAAATTGGCAATATTTTAAAAAGTCATAAGAACAATGACTTATTGAGAACAATGGTTTATTGAGTTCCATAATCAATTTCTTGTTCATTTTGATTATTTGTCAGTGTATTTATGAATTCAGGTATTTCTTAGACTTACAAATTTTTTATTTCATTTCAAAGATAGGACTTGTCTAGAAACTTGTAAATCAGAGTTCTTTTCATGGATTTTTAAAAAAGGTGTAATTTATTTATAAGTGTATTAGAGTAAAAAGCAATGATTGTCTATAAATAACAAAACCTAAAGCAGCAAGTAAAAGATTCGATGATAATAAGTAATCCATCTCCAATTTCCTCCTTGTCCCTTACACAAAAACCCACTCTGCCCTCACGTACCGGTGTCAAGCAATAATGGAAATTTTGCCCTCAGGTCTACCGCATTCTTCCCCAGACTCCCCTCTTCTCCTTCATAGCTGTCGGAGCCGGGATAGAAAACCCAGCCTCCAGCTCTCCCTTACCACAGGACTCCCGGTGCAGCTCACACAGCAGAGCAGATATGTGGCTGAAAAGAAAACTGACACCTACTATGAAGGGCTCCTTGTGGATGACTGGGATCAAATTTTTTTTAATGGCCTCATATCCATTTCCACACAGGGACTTCTCATACCTCAATTCAGGGAGTGACCTGAAAACTTCCTCCCACACTGAATGGACTGATAAAGACATCAAGACTAGACAAAGAATAAATGACAGGACCAGACCGGAACACCTGTACTAGAGCAGAGCAGAGCTTAGCTGTGTAGCCTGAAAGGGAATTCACCCAGGGCAGCCTCACCCCAGGGCCCCCTCAGAGCCACTGTGCTTCACAATTCAGAAGTAGCACAATAGAGCTGCTTCCACATCGATGCAGCTTCATCATTCTCCTGTAAAAACACTGAGCTTCTCAACAGCCATGCTATTCTCCCAGCCATGCTGTAACACCATTGAGTTATTTTCAATGAATGAAGTCTCCTTTTCACCGCACCCCAACTTAAGGTCTTCAGCTGGCATTGAATTGAAGACAATGACCATCAGTTAACAGACACTAGATACCAGAGCCAGACTCAGACCCCATCCCCATCCCCATAGCAGACCCAAAATGAAAAGCTAACCCCTAGACCCAAAGCCAGACACTGGACCATGAATGCCAGACACTAGATGCCAGAGACTGTCTGACACAAGACACCATATGTCAGACCTGGCAATGTAGCTGCACATGGACCCCACACAGGAATCCAGGAAACCAGCCTCACCCAACCAGAATCCAGACACCAGACAAAGAGCCAGGTCCAGTTCAACCTAAACACCACAGACACTGGAGTCAGAACTCAGATCCATGATTAGGAACCCAGATCTTTTAAGTGGGTGCTGGACACCAGATACCAGTTACCAGATGCAAGATGCCAGACACAGGAGCTGAACCACAGACTCCAGACCCTTGCACTGTCAAGAGGACTCTAGAGCAGGGACCCAGGACCCTAAGCTTAAAACCTAACCCTGGGGGTGGAGTGGGTCAATGGGGGGGGGGCGATAGGACATTTGTAACACTTTCAACAGTAAAGATAAATTGGGGGGGAAATAAAAGCAAGGAATGCAAAACAAAACCCAATTGAAAGACATTTAGAAATCTTTTTTTAAATTGACTTAATTTCATCAATAAACTTATTTGTCATTAAAAAAATTAATAACCCAACCACTAAAATATTAACCCACAACTCTATACCGGTAAAGCCCTGACCACTGAAATGTCAAACAAATATAACCATGAAACTTTACTATACAAAACATCGTGAGATTAAATAAAGCATGAGACTCTGGGCACCAGATGAATGAGGCTGATGCCAGTGAAATACACTGTACAGTTTTACATTGAACTTTTTTCTAAGTTAAAAGAGTGCACACTAAAATAATCATAAAATTTAATTCAACTAATCACAGATCATCAAAAAACTGGAGTGGTTCCCTCCTATGAGTTTGTTTGTTTGAATCCTCACCAGAGGATATTTTTTCCATTGCATTTCAGAAAGAGTGTGGTGGGGGACAGACCGGGGCCAGGGATCGAGCATGCAACCACAACCGAGGCATGTCCCCTTGGCTGGAATCCAACCCGGGGCCCTTCAGTCCATGGATCAACACTCTAACCACTGAGACAAATCAGCTAGGGCCTCTCCTATAAGTTTTAGAAGGTGGCTTTTCTATGCCATACTAGAAATCTGAGCTCCAAAATAGCACATTCCTCTTTGTAAAACTGTATATCTAACCTAAGCCATCTTGTTTTCAAATTTGGAAGCTTACAAATATATATTTTACGTTGCAAATTATGAATAAAATAAACCTTCAAGTTATTTTTAATGCTCCTTCCCCAATAAGAACTTACTATTTGAACATTCAGAGACATTAAGCCTTTAATCTAAGTTCACAGAACTGGGCCCCTTTTATACAAAGGTTTCTACTCAACTAAGGTAATTCCTGCAAGAGGATCCTTAAGAATAAGTTGTCGAGCATACGATGCATAAATAAATATTTCTTATAGATACAAACAGAAGTTGAACATATAATCAATGAAAAGACCCAATAGCAATGAAACTGATAAAAAGCCTAGCCACAACCTTAACAAGAATATGCAGGATCTGCACGAATGAGGATTTAAAATGTTACCCACAAAAAAGAAACTTGAACAAATAAATGAAGAGCACCTTACATCTATAAGTTCAATTTACCAGGAAGATCCAATTTCAATGCACCTAATTACATAACGGAAATTACATAGAACAGAGCTACCAAAATAGAAAGTGTCATAATCATAATACGAGACCTAACACACCACTCTCATTCAGGAATAGAGCAAACCTCTTTCAGACCAATAGATTCCCACACAAAAAATTAGTAAGTAAAAGAGAAAATAAAACAATGTGAGCACAACATAAATTTAACTTTTCCTGCTGACCTGCGCTGTTATTCCCAACATGCGCTAGAGATGGCAGCAGAGAAGCACACGTGGAACATTTTTTAAAGTGACCATATTGTACTTTATATAAAGCAAATTTCAAGAAATTGCAAAGTGGAAAACACTATGAAGGTTCCTCAAAAAATTAGAAATGGAGCTGCCTTTTGACCTAGTGATCCCACTCCTAGGAATGTATCCTAAGAATCCTAAAACATTAATCAGGAAGAATATATGCACCCCGATGTTCATAGCAGCACAGTTTACAATAGCTAAGATCTGGAAACAGCCCAAGCGCCCATCAGTAGGTGATGGATAAAAAAGCTGTGGGACATTCACACCGTGGATACTACGCAGCTGTAAAGAAGAAGAATCTCGTACCCTTTGGGACAGTGTGGATGGACCTGGAGAATATTATGCTGAGTGAAATAAGCCAGGCAGAGAAAGACAAATATCACATGACCTCGCTTATACGTGGAATCTAAAGAACTTAATAACTGATGAACAGAATAGATTCAATGACATGGAAGCATAGATGAGACTGACGAATGTCAGAGGGATGGAAGAGGGCAGGTGGGTGGAGGGGGAGAGAGTAACCAAAGAATTTATATGCATATACGCACAACCCAAGGACATGGACAATGGGGGGGGGGACTGGGGAGGGGGAAGGGACGTGGTGGAGCAGGTCATTGGGGAGACAAAAAGGACATCTGTAATATTGTAAACAAAAATAAAATTAAAAAAATAAAAATAAATAAATTACATAAAGTATGTTTCTTGAGCTCATTGCAGTTAATCTGAAAATCAATAATAAAAGGGAAGTAGAGAGTCCTTTAAATCTGAAATTATGAAATACACTTCCAAATAACTCCACACAAAAAATCACAACTGCAGTTAGGAAATAATTTGAATTGAGTGACAGTACAAATAGTGGCTACCACAGGCAGATCATTCAGCTTCCAAAATGATCAAAGGTTCAAAGTCAGTGGTTCTCAACCAAAGGAGATTTTGAAATGTGTGGAGATAGTTGAGATTGTCATGAGGGTGGTTGGTAAGAGAGGGTGTTACCTGCATACGTAAAATGGAGCTAATGCCTGGCCGGGCATGGCTCAGTGGTTCAGCATTGACCTAGGATCCAGGGCACTGCAGTTCGATTCCGGCTCAGGGCACATGCCTGGCTTTTGGGCTTGATCCTCAGCAGGGGGCATGCAGGAGGCAACCAATCGATGACGACTCTGTCATCATTGATGTTTCTACCTCTTTCTCCCTCTTCTTTCCTCTCTCCGAAATCAATAAAGATATATATTTCTTTTTAAAAAAGAAAGAATATAGAGCTAATGAATGTTAATAAGATCCAAATTCAATGCAATTAACATAATGATCAGAGCATATATGCATATAAGTTCTTTGATTAATCTCAATGCAGAGGACAATGCCCCACAACAAAGAATTATCTGGCCCAAAAGGTCAATGGTACAGAGAATGAGAAACCATTCTCTGTGTGGAGCATGATGAAGGGTCAAATTCAATAGAGACGTCATGTCAGCTTCCATCCTAGGTCTGAAACAATGCCTCTCTTTGAACAGGCAGCACCGAAGCTTAAACCTGAAGAACAAAGACGCAGCCAGCCCCCTGCAAAGATTAGAGAGGAGCTTCCCAGGCAGAGGAGACGCCCCTAAAGGCTCTGGAGGCGAGGCAGGCCTGGCACCTCAGCAGGCTGCTCGCGCTGATCGGCCACAGGAGGCGTCTCATGGTCAAGCTCCTTTTCATTGCTCATAGATCACTCTTTCATAGCTGTTTCCTAATGATACTTAGAATCAGTCAACTCACTCCTTTATTCTTATTTTTTTAATTTATCTTTATCGTTGAAAGTGTTACAGATTCCCCCCCCTTTTCCCCATTGATCCTTTCCACCCCCCATTCACCTTCCCCACACTGTCGTCTGTGTCCGTGGGTTACGCATATAAGCATATAAGTCCTTTGATTAATCTCTCCCCCACTCCCCAACCTCTGCCTTCCCTCTGAGATCCCTCAGTCTGCTCCATGCTTCTGTGTCTCTGGATCTATTTTGTTCCTCAGTCTATTCTGTTTATTAGATTTCACATATGAGTGAGACCATGTAAAACCAAATCAGGAGGAATCAGAAAACATGAATAGGCCAATAACAACTGATGAAATCAAAGCAGTAATAAAAAAAACTCCCAGCAAACAAAAGCTCTGGTCAGATGGCTTCACAGGGGAGCTTTCTAATTAAGTTATAGGGTTAGATAGTTTATTAAAATTTTTTCTTGCTTTTTGAGGTAAGCCTGTAGTGCTATAAATTTTCCTCTCAGGACTGCTTTCACTGTGTCCCTTAGATTTGAGGTTGTTGTGTGTTCATTTTCATTTCTTTCCAGGAAGTTTTGTATTTTTCTTGATCTTAATGGTAACTCATTCGTTGTTTAATAATGTTATTTAGCCTCCATGTGTTTGAATGTTTCTGAGTGTTTTTACTGCATCTTACTCTTTTAGATTCCAGAACTCACCATCTAAAGTTTTCTCTTTCAAAATGTCGACATTTGCAACATCGTGGGTTCCTCAGATAACCTACATGTGGCACAATGTTACTTACAAAATACTTCTGGTTTCTAGAACACCATGGGTCCATGCCCTAAACTCATTTAACCTTAAGAATCTTGTTACTATTCTATTTAAACATAAATGAATTTATCACTAAAAAAATAGATTTTTTTTCTAACTCTTCAAATTACCTCATTTATTTTCTTACAAGCTTTAACTATGTTATGTTTTATATAATTAAAATAATGTAATTATTATTATTGCATGATAGTTTATTTTCCTTGATAACTCATGAGAATCAACTTAAAAGTTATTACAAATAAGATGCAAAATTAAATATCCTTTATACAATAACCACAAAACTAATAAAATTCCTGGGAATAAACTTAACAAGAAAAGAAGCTGCACTGAGGATTACAGTGGTGGTGACATTAATGGCATTATCTATAAATACACTCACCTAAATTGAAAAGCTAAGAAGGAAACATAAATATAATATATATTTATATTTGATGTAATATGCACAGCTTCAGATTCTAATAAACAAGGAATATCGCTGATGAAAATAACAAAAAAATAAACCTAAAAAGAATATACACAACCTGTCCTGGCCTGGCATGGCTCAGCAGTTGAGCATTGACCTAGTATACAGGAGATTGAGGTTCGATTCCTGGTCATGGCACATGCCCCGGTTGCAGGCTCGATCTCCAGTCGGGGGCATGCAGGAGACAGCCAATCAATGGTGACTCTCTCATCATTGATGTTTCTCTCTCTCTCTCTCCCCCTCTCCCTTCCTCTCTCTGAAATCAATGAAAATATATATATATTTTAAAAAAGAATATACACTATCTGTATGAACAAAATTTTTTTTGAAATATATCTTTATTGATTTCAGAGAGAGGAAGGGAGGGGGGGAGAGAGAGAGAGAGAGAGAGAGAGAGAGAGAGAGGTAGAAACATCAATGATGAGAGAGTCATTGATCAGCTGCAGCCCACAACCCGGGCATGTGCCCTGATGGGGAATCAAACCCCAATCTCTTGGATCCTAGGTCAATGCTAAACCACTGAGCCACACCTGGGTGGGCTGAACAAAAATTTAAAATGCTACCCACATAATGGAAACTTGAATAGCTGGAAAGTAACATCTTGTTCTTAGATAGAACAACATAATGATGTTAATTTCCCAAATTTGTCTATAAATTTAATATGATCTACATTAAAATATCAGAATGAGCCTGGCAGATGTGGCTCAGCCATTAAGCATTGACCTAGGATCCAGGAGAGTCTGAGTTTCGATTCTGGGTCAGGGCATATGCCTGGGGTGTAGGCTCAATCCCCAGCAGGGGGCATGCAGGAGACAGCTGATCAATGACTCTCTTTCATCCTTGATGTTTCTATCTCTCCCTCTCCCTCTCCCTCTCCCTCTCTGAAATCAATAGACATAGTTTAAAAAAAAAAAAAATCAGAATGATTTTTAAAAGTATAACATGCTCAATTTAAATTCACCTGTTAAAATAAGAAAGAATTGAAAGGAAAATTCTATCAAGCACAGTAATGAATAGAAGCTTGCCCAACCAGATATAGCAATGTATCACATTACGAAGCTACAGCAATTAAAAGAGTTGGGTAATGTCCTGTGAATAGACAAATTGATGGAACAGAAGTTCCAGCAACAGACTCAAATCCATATGGAAATTTTGCATGATAAATATGTCTCTTTAGATAATTGGGAAAATATGAATTATATAATAAATTATGAGGGACAACTGAATAGAAAAAATATTGAACCCCTATATCATACCCTCCACCAAAATCAATTCCTTAGGAATTGTAATTGCCACTCACAGTTAATAGAAAACACTGGGAGCTATCTGAAATAGAAGGATACAAAGAGATTGAAAGTGAAAGAATATAAAAAGATATATGATGAAAACATGAACTAAATAAAAATTGTGTAATGACATACAGTAGACTTGAAGGCAGAAAGCATTACTAGAACTAAAGAAGAGTACTTCATATCAATAACTTCCTTTTCCCAGGTAGTTCCAAATTCACATACATTTCATTACATAGGGCAAATTATATAGAACAGAATTCCAATAAAAAATAGACAGTTATAATCATGATACATTTAAAACACGCCTCATTAAGGACAGTGAATACCACTTTTAGAATCAACCGACTCCCACTAAAATATGAGTACTGATATAAAAAACTTAGCATGAGCAGCAAACCACATTCCACATTCATAGTATTCACTACATCCACCCATTTTTGCTGGTGGCCTACACTAAGGTGCTATTTCCCAGACGCACAGGAGATGGCAGCACTTGGAACACTTGGAATTTTTTTTTTTTTTTAACTTTTTATAATTTTTATTTTTGTTTAAAGTATTACAGATGTCCCCTTTTCTCCCCAATGACCCATTCCTCCCCGGTTCCTTCCCCCTCCCCAGTCCCTCTCCCCACCATTGTCCGTGTCCTTGGGTTGTGTATATATGCACATAAATTCTTCGGTTACTCTCTCCCCCTCCACCCTCCCACCCCCCTCCATCCCTCTGACATTCGTCAGCCTCAACTATGCTTCCATGTCATTGAATCTATTCTGCTCGTCAATTTATTAAGTTCTTTAGATTCCAGGTATAAGCGAGATCATGTGATATTTTTCTTTCGCTGCCTGACTTATTTCACTCAGCATAATATTCTCCAGGTCCCTCCACACTGTCCCAAAGGGCACGAGCTTCTTCTTCTTTACAGCTGCGTAGTGTCCATGGTGTGAATGTCCCACAGCTTTTTTATCCACTCATCTACTGAGGGGCACTTGGGCTGTTTCCACATCTGAGCTATTGTAAACTGTGCTGCTATGAACATCGGGGTGCATATATCCTTTCTGATGAATGTTTCAGGATTCTTGGGATACATTCCTAGGAGTGGGATCACTGGGTCAAACGGCAGCTCCATTTTTAATTTTTTGAGGAACCTCCATACTGTTTTCCACAGTGGCTGCCCCAGTCTGCATTCCCACCAGCAGTGCACCAGGCTCCCCTTTCCCCACACCCTCGCCAGCACATGTCGTTTGTTGATTTGTTGATGGAGCCATTCTGACAGGTGTGAAGTGACACCTCATTGTGGTTTTAATTTGCATCTCTCTGATGATTAGCGAAGTTCAGCATTTTCTCATGTGTCTCTTGGCCATCCGTATGTCCTCTTTGGAGAAGTGTCTATTCAGGTCCTTTGCCCATTTCTTAATTGGGTTGTTTGTCTTCCTCCTGCTGAGTGCTATGAGTTCTTTGTACACTTTGGAAATTAACCCTTTATCAGGTTCATCCTTGGCAAATATGTTTTCCCAGACCGTGGGGTTCCTTTGTATTTTGAGGCTGTTTTCTTTTGCTGTGCAGCAGCTTTTTAGTTTGATGTAGTCCCATAGGTTTATTTTTTCCTTTGTTTCTCTTGCCCTAGGAGATGGATCAGTGAAAATTCCACTACATGGGATGTCTGTGACTTTACTGCCAATGTTTTCTTCCAGGATTTTTATGGTTTCGTGGCTTACATTTAAGTCTTTGATCCATTTTGAGTTTATTTTTGTGAATGGTGAAAGTTGGTGGTCTAGTTTCATTCTTTTGCATGTATCTGTCCAATTTTCCCAGCACCACTTATTGAAGAGACTGTCTTTACTCCATTGGATGCTCTTGCCTCCTTTGTCAAATATTAACTGACCATAATGGCGTGGGTCTATTTCTGGGGTCTCTGTTCTGTTCCATTGATCTATGTGCCTGTTGTTGTACCAATACCAGGCCGTTTTGATTACAGTGGCTTTGTAATACAGTTTGAAGTCTGGTAATGTGATCCCTCCCACTCTGTTGTTTTTTCTCAAGATAGCTGCAGCTATTCGGGCTCTTCTTTGGTTCCATATAAATTTTTGAAATGTTTGTTCTAGGTCTGTGCAATATGCTGTTGGTATTTTCATAGGAATTGCATTAAATTTATAAATTACTTTGGGTAGTATGGACATTTTAATGATATTAATTCTTCCAATCCATGAGCGTGGTATATTCTTCCACTTGTTTAAATCTTCCTCTATTTCTTTTTTCAGTGTCACGTAGTTTTCTGAGTACAGGTCTTTTACATCCTTGGTTAAGTTTATTCCTAGGTATCTTATTTTTTTAGTTGCAATGGTAAATGGTATTGCTTTTTTCATTTCTCTCTCTGAGAGTTCATTGTTGGTGTATAAGAATGCCATTGATTTCCAGATGTTGATTTTGTATCCGGCTACCTTGCCAAATTTGTTTATCAAATCTAGTAGTACTTTGATGGAGTCTCTAGGGTTTTTTATGTACAATATCATGTCATCTGCAAATAATGACACTTTTACTTCCTCCTTTCCAATTTGGGTACCTTTTATGTTTTCTTCCTGTCCGATGGCTATGGCGAGGACTTCCAGTACTATGTTGAATAAGAGGGTGAAAGTGGACATCCCTGTCTTGTTCCGGTTTTTAATGGAAATGGTTTGAGTTTTTGCCCGTTGAGTATGATGTTGGCTGTAGGTCTGTCATATATGGCCTTATGTTGAGGTATGATCCCACTATTCCCACTTTGCTGAGAGTTTTTATCAGAAATGGGTGCTGGATTTTGTCGAATGCTTTTTCTGTGTCTATTGATATGATCATATGATTTTTGTCCTTCATTTTATTTATGTGATGTATCACATTTATTGATTTGCGGATGTTGTACCAGCCTTGCATCCCTGGAATAAATCCCCCTTGGTCATGATGTATGATCTTTTTAATGTATTGCTGATCCGGTTTGCTAGTATCTTTGTGAGGATTTTAGTATCTATGTTCATCAGGGATATTGGCCTGTAATTTTCTTTCTTTGTAGTATCTTTATCTGGTTTTGGGATTAGGATGATGCTGGCCTCATAAAAAGAGTTTGGGAGTTTTGCTTCCTCTTGAATTTTCTGGAATAGTTTGAATAGAATAGAATAGGTGTTAATTCTTCTTTGAATGTTTGGTAGAACTCACCTGTAAGTCCATCTGGTCCAGGACTTTTGTTTGCTGGGAGTTTTTTGATTACTGTTTTGATTTCATTAGTTGTTATTGGCCTATTCAGGTTTTCTGCCTCTTCTTGATTCAGCTTTGGAAGGTTGTATGCTTCTAGGAATTTGTCCATTTCCCCCATGTTGTCCAATTTGTTGGCATATAGTTGCTCATAATATTTTCTTACAATGCTTTGTATTTCTGTTGGGTCAGTTGTTATATCGCCTCTTTCATTTCTGATTTTATTTATTTGGGTCCATTCTCTTTGTTTCTTAGTGAGTCTGGCTAAAGGTGCATCAATCTTATTTACCTTTTCAAAGAACCAGCTCTTGGTTTCATTGATTTTTTGTATTGTTTCTTTAGTCTCTATGTCATTAATTTCTGCTCTGATTTTTATTATTTCCTTCCTTCTGCTTCCTTGGGGCTTTTCTTGCTGTTCTCGTTCTAGTTCTTTTACTTGTTGTGTTAGATGGTTCATTAGATCTTTTTCTTGTTTCTTGAGATGGGCCTGTAATGCTATGAATTTTCCTCTCAGGACTGCTTTCGCCGTGTCCCGTAGGTTTTGGGTTGTTGTCTGTTCATTTTCGTTGCTTTCCATGAAGTGTTTGATTTCTTCCTTGATCTCCTTGGTAACCCATTCATTGTTTAATAACATGCTATTTAGCCTCCATGCACATGAATATTTTTGAGTTTTTTTTATAGTGGTTGATTTCTAGCTTCATGGCATTGTGATCCGAGAAGATGCTTGATATGATTTCAATCTTCTTATATTTGTAGAGACTTGCCTTGTGCCCTAACATGTGGTCTATTTTTGAGAATGTTCCATGTGCACTTGAGAAGAATGTGTATTCTGGTGCTTTGGGGTGAAATGTTCTGTAAATGTCAATTAAATCCATTAAGTCTAGTGATTCATTTAAGGTCTGCGTTTCCCTGTTGATTTTTTGTCTTGATGATCTGTCCAATGCTGACAGTGGGCTGTTAAAGTCTCCCACTATGTTTGTGTTGCTGTCAATCTCCCCTTTAAAGTTCCCCAAGAAATTTTTTCTATATTTAGGTGCTCCTGTATTGGGTGCATAAATGTTTATAAGGGTTATTTCCTCCTGATGGATTGCTCCCTTTAGTAATATGTAGTGACCATCTTTGTCTCTCATTATGGTCTTCATTTTGAAGTCTGTTTTGTCAGAAATAAGAATTGCTACTCCAGCTTTCTTTTCCTTTCCATTTGCATGGAATATTTTACTCCACCCCTTCACTTTTAGCCTGTGTGAGTCTTTTGCTCTCAGGTGGGTCTCTTGTAGACAGCATATATTTGGATCTTGTTTTCTTATCCATTCAGCTACCCTATGTCTTTTGATTGGACCGTTTATTCCGTTTACATTTAAGGTTACTATTGATATCAACTTATTTAATGCCATTTTCCCCCTTTATGCTGATGTACCTTTCTCTCACTATTCCTTCTTTTTTCTTAAAGCAGTCCTTTTAGCATTTCTCGCAATGCTGGTTTCGTGGAACTGAACTCCTTTAGCCTTTTTTTGTTGGGGAAGCTTTTTATTTCACCTTCAAGTTTAAATGAATGATAGCCTTGCTGGATAAAGTAGTCTTGGTTGCATGTTCTTGCTTTTCATTACTTGCAGAACTTCATGCCACTCCCTTCTGGCCTGAAGAGTCTCTGTTGAGAAATCAGCTGTCAGCCTTATGGGGGTTCCCTTGTAGGTCACTGCTTGTCTCTCTCTTGCAGCCTGTAATATTTTCTCTTTGTCCTTGCCATTTGCCATTTTAATTATGATGTGTCTTGGAGTGGGTCTCTTTGGATCCCTCTTGTTTGGGACCCTCTGTGCTTCCTGAATTGGTGTGGTTTTCTCCTTTGACAGCCTAGGGAAGTTTTCTATAATTATTTCCTCCACCAAGTTCTCTATCCCTTGTTCTCTTTCCTCCCCCTCTGGCACTCCTATAATGCGAATGTTGTTTTGCTTAATGTTGTAACAAAGTTCCCTTAGACTGTCCTCATGTTTTTTAAGTTGTTTTGCTTTTTGCTGCTCTGATTGTGTGATTTGTTCTACCTTGTCTTCTAAGTCACTTATTCTATCTTCTGCTTCATTGAGCCTGCTTTTAATTCCTTCCAGTGCATTCTTGAAATCAGATACAGCATTCTTTATCTCTGAGTTTTATTTATGGTATGTATCTCCTTTTTCATATTTTCACTAAGTTCCTCGATCTTATCATCGAGAGTCTTCTTAAGTTCCTTGAACAACTTCATCATCCATACTCTGAACTCCATTTCTGATAGCTTGCTTAACTCCATCTCATCAAAGTCTTTTTCTGGTGATGTTTCCTTGTCTTTAATTTGGGGGTTTTTTCTTTGTCTCCCCATTTTGCTAGGTCTTAGTGTTTGTATCTATATATTAGATATATTTGCTGACCCCCAGCCTTGTGGGATGGGATTTTGTCTTGTGGGTCTAGTGGAGCCCAGAGGTGTGTTTTCCTTATACCTCTGAGCTCTTTACTCTAGTCGTGACCCTCTTGTGGGTGCCCCTTTTGTGGTTTCTTTATGTTCTCCTGTTGTGGTTGGGTTTAGATTGTTGTTGGTCAGTCCTTGGGAGGACCCTTCTCTCAGGTTGGCTAACTGTGTCTCAGCCCCCACCTTGACGTGTAAGCTGTTGTATGGGTGCTGGCAAGGCAGGCCAATGCACAACTAAAATTCCAGGGAACAGGAGGTATTTTACAAAATATCTTGACAGTAATAATGAAAATGACTCATGTGAAAATAGAACTGGGAGAGTGAAGGGAGAACACAACACACCCACCCCCGCACACACACATACAGAGAGAAAAAAAGAAAAAAGAAAAAAAAAAGTGCTTAACAAAAACAAAAAAAGAAAAGTAACGCTTAGAGAGAGAGATGTATATAGTTGTTGATACTGGTGAAAAATTAGAAACTAATAATAAACTAAAATGTAAAAAATAGAGAAGCTACTGGGAGGTAATAGAAGCAGAGAAAATATTCTGAAAGGAGGGCCAGCAAAGAATTAAGAGCGAGAATAGAAATATGATAGTTGAAAATGAGAAAACAAAAATACAATAAAGAGAATAGGAGAAACTAACAGTCAGACAGGAAGACAGAAGGGAGCCTAATGAAAGAATGAAAGAAAAGTAGGAAAAGAAAAAAGAAACAGAAGAAAAACGTTATGCCAATGGATTGAGAAGAGAGAGAGAGATAAAGCCGGGCAGGGAGGGAGCCCAGTAGGAGATTTGGGGGAAACTATAGAGGGAAGCAGTAAACTTGGATATAATGATAAAGTCCCAGTCGTTGAGCAGGGATATCAAGAAAGTCTTGATATTAGAAGCAAGGATACAAGAAAACAAAGCAACTATTCAAAACAAAACTGAAAAACAAACAAAGCAAAACAAAATTCTTTTATAAAAAGGAGAAAAAGGAAAAAAAATTAGTTAAAAAAAAAAGTGTAGAAAAAAAATTTATTATAAAATTTAAAAAAGAAGAAAAAACAAAGTTTTCTCCCCTTTCTTTTCTTCTTAAGGAAAAAAGAGAAAAAATAAGTGAGCCCACAAACAAAAATCAAACAAAAAAGTCCCCAAAACCAAAAAAACACAAAACCATACAAAAGAAAAACAAAAACAGCAGAAAAAACAACAACCAAAAAAAAGGTAGTCAATCAGGTGAGGTTTTTTTTTTTTTCTGGGCAACTTATGTTGTCTGAGGGTCTCTGCTTTGTGTGCTGATTTCAGTTCTCCTGGGAGGTGTTTGTGTATCGCCCCAATGTGGGACGCCGTCTAGTTTTGGCTCTGGTGCCCTTAGGTAGATAATTGATCTGAGTCTCTCCGTGGGCCACCTCCCCTTGTCAGCTATTTTGCAATCTTGTGGTTGCCTGGTCTTACTCGAGTCTTCTGTAGAGTCTTTAGGGTGCAGGGTGGCTAGTGTAGCTCAGGGTATCACTCCCCCTAGAGGTGTCGCTGTCAGGCGCTCACTCTGCGGGGGTTAGTCTCTGCTCCACCGCCAGCTCCTCAGTCCCTACCCTGTCCCCTGATCCTAGTTCCCCAGGCTGTGGCCTGCAGCAGCTTCAGGTTGATTTCAGCCTGTCGCCTTTTCTGTGTGGGCCGTTTCAGCAGCCTGGGCTCAGTGGGTTTGATTAAAAACACCTTCTGATGAGCCCTTTGCCTGCCCAGCCCCCTGCAGGGGTTTCAGCGTTTCCTCCAGCTCCCAAACAACAGTCCCTGAGAATCTTATTCTTATAAATTCCTCCTCTGAGCTGTTCTCCCTTCCCCCTCAGGACTGTGCCCTGGGGGACGTCTGGGGAGTCAGTGAGCGGGACCCGCCCCTTTCCTGTTGGGAGGGGGTGCTCCTGACTGCTGGAGAGGCCAGCGGGCCCCGCCCCTCCCTGCTCAGCTCTGGTTAGCAGGTCGCACCAGGCCCGCCCCTCAGACCATCTCCAGTGCAGACCCCGACCCCAGCCTCCGCTGGTCTGTCCGTGCAGTGCCAGCCGGGAAGGTGGGAACCGGTTCCCCGATCAAACTTGCAAAACGCACAAAACAACACACAGGCCGAGAGTCCGCTCTGCAGGGTCCCGCTGCCCCCGCTCTGAGGCACCCAGGGGAGGGGACCCAAAGTCAGCTCCACGCAGCTCCCTGCGCTGCTGGTCTCAGCAAAACTGGGGCAGCTTCATGCGCCACCATGACTGGTCGCAGGTCCCAGCCTCCCGGCACCGGGAGCTCAGGGCAGGAGGGCTCCTCCCCTCCCCCGCACCTCGCAGATTCCGTGCTTTTGGGGCTCAACACAATGCCCCTCAGGGAGGCAGAGGGCCCCCGTGTGCGGCTGCTCAGCGCAGTCCTCTGGTCCCTCACCACTCGGTGCCACAGCCCTAGGGACAGCCTTCCCTATGGCCGGCACCCCGAGCGCCAGACGCTGGTCGCAGCCGCGACTAGAGGCTCTGTTTCCTAGGAAGGCGCCGTCCCCTCCCAGACTCAGCGCGCCCCTGGGATCGCCTGCCCTGTGCGCGGGGCGCTCCTTCCCCTCTTCGCTCTGGGTGTGGGGTCCCCGCTTTTGGATGCCGTCTGCACTCCCGAGGGGAGGGAGCTTTGCCGCCTCCAAGCCTCAGGGCTCGGAGCCCAGCACAGGCTTCAGGGGGTCTCCCCCTTCCTACGCCCCCTCTTACCGGACTCCGTGATGTGTCTTTAGTGCTCCCCACTTGCACTCCATCCACTCAGGTGTGTTTGTCTGGTTTTTTCAAGCTGGTTGTGTAGGATTTTAGGATTAAATCGAGTCCATGGCTGGGAGCGGGGTCGCTCTGCCGCTTCTCACAGTGCTGTCATCTTCCGACCTCCTGGAACATTTTTTAAAGTGACCCTATTTTGCTGTGAAGCAAATTCAAACTAAAAAGGATTAAAATTATATAAAGGATTTTTCTTGCTCTTGTTGCATTTAGTCTAGGAATTAGTAACAAAAGTTAACTAGAAAGTCCTTATATTTAGAAGTTATGAAATACACTTCTAATTAACCCCCCAAAAAAATCACAATTAGAGTTAGAAAATAATTAGAACAAAATAATAAAAATACTACATAACAAAACTTAAAGAAAAATGTGCAGTCTTAATCACATATTAGGAAAAGAGAAAAGCTGAAAATTTGCAATTTTTACACGCATCCTAAGAACCTAAAAATAGTAAATTAAATCCATGGAAGTAGAAGAAAGGAAATGTGCATGACAGTCGTCTGGAAGGCTGTGTACTTAACACGAAAGCAGTTTTTACCTCTTGGGGTAGGATTATTGAATTAATTTTATTTTTCTGTAAGGCTTAAGTAAGCTGCAACAAGCAAAGCCACTTTCATTTTTTAAAACAAGTACTAGAGGAAAACATGGGATAGTTTTAAAAATTTTAATAACCTAAATTGTTGTGGTGACAACACCAGAAACCCTTTCTTTGCTCATCCAGTTTGGTCTCTTGACAGTCAAGGGGGGAAAATTCTTTTAAATTGCTTAGCCCAACATCACTCCTTTTCTAGCTTGCACTTCTCTTTGTGTGCAATTGCGGTAGTTCTGATATTGGAAACTCCTAAGCTTTTGACCTCTACAATTGACCTGAGCCTGGGTCTGCCATTTACAAGCAATGTTCTTTTGGACATGGAGCAAACCTCTCGGAGTCTTTGTTTTGTTACTAATAAATTTCTCGTTTTTATATTTACAACATTCATTGCTGAAGGACCTAAGCTTAAGACTGACTCTGCTCCTGAGAGCATGTAAGGTTGGACCTCAAATGGTCAAGTAAACTGGAATCAGAAGTTGTGCACTGCCTGGCCAGGCATGGCTCAGCGGTTGAGCGTCGACCTAGGATCCAGGAGATCAAGGTTCGATTCCAAGTCAGGACACATGCCTGGGTTTTGGGCTTGGTCCTCAGCAGGGGGCATGCAGGAGGCAGACAGTCAATGATGACTCGCTCATCAGTGATGTTTCTATCTCTCTATCTCCCTCTCCCTTCCTCTCTCTGAAATCAATAAAGATATAACTTTTTTTTAAAAAGTTGTACACTACTAAATCTGGTGTATGGCCTAAAGGATGTACTACCAGAAAGGTGGTCCCACAGGAAGTGCTCAGTTAACTGGGCACCTGAGACTGTACCTCAGAAACAGTTGGGGAACCCTTTTCTGGTCTTCGCAGTCTGGCTGTCCCTGCTTCCTGCCCCCCCTCACTTCAGGCCCCGCCCACCACACTGCTCATCTAATTTTCTCTAGGCTCCATCACTCACCTAATTTTGTTCTAGCCCCAGGTCTCCCAACCAGGCCTACCGCTTGCATCGACACACTTCAATTGATGTCAACCTCCATACTCGCTTGACGTGTAAGCTTGTGATGGGCAGTTAGGCAGACATGAACAGAGCAAGGGCGATGAGCCAGATACACAACATCATCATTGTGGAAAGCCCTGGGAGCCTAGCAAAGGGCAATTGTAGGTTGTGACCTCCCCCCAGGGTGGCCTTTCCTTTCCTAGCAGATTGTGGTTGGGACCCCATGACCTTTCCTCCCTAGAGATAACATCTAGGCCTCAGCCCTGTTTCAGGTCCAGGCCCAGAAAAGCAGCAAAACCAGCCACAGCTAACTTCAGGACCAGCTGCACTGTATGATGGCCCCTGCCCTGGGGCCAACCAGTCAACCAGTGGAGACCACAATCCTGAAAGGACACACCGGGATACCTGCTAAATATTATAATGACATTTTCCCCAGAGACCTCCCCTGAAATCGCCTCCCTTAAAACCACTATGATCGAGAACTCCTCCCTGGAGCAGCCCACACCTACATCTTTGCCTTTGCCTTTCCCTTTCCCTTCCCTTTCCTTTCTCTCCAACCCCCACCCAGACACATTAGCATTAGCTTCCTCACTCCCAAGCCCCAAGGGCCCTTCCTTTGCCTCTATAACTTGTTCCCTAAGCCCATTTCTTCTAGGAATTACTTCTACCTCTGTAATTTTATCAAATGTCCTCTTAAAGTTCAGGTCTTGGCTCTGAGTTCTTTCCTAACCAGAACCCAAGTACCGAGTTTGCTGAACCCAGGTTTGGTCTTACCCCATGAGCCTAACACCTGGTGCTGTTCCTCTACCTACAACACGCTGAGCAGCTCGGCCAGGACAAGCTTCTCAACTCAAGTACCAGGCTGCTGTTGGCCTCAAGTTCAGCCCTGACTCACACCTTTGTCCGGGCCCAACCTCTGGCCGCAGGACCAGACCCACCTCTCATGCTTTACTTTAGTTTTTAGTCGTCCATTTAAATGAACACATCCAGGAAGCAGGTGTAGTTGTGGACATGAAATTTAATGAAGAAATAAATTAATCATATAGGCTTTATTAACTTAAGAAACATTCTGGCCCGGCCGGGCGTGGCTCAGCGGTTGAGTATTGGCCGAGGATCCAGGCAATCGGGGCTCGATCCCCTGTCAGGGGCGTGCAGGCGGCAGCTGAACAATGACTCTCTCATCACTGATGTTTCTGTCTCTTGCTCCCTCTCCCTTTCTCTCTCTGAAATCAATAAAAATACATTTAAAAAAAAATAAAAATAAAGATCGGGCCCTCCTGCCCAGTGTGGCTCACCTGTTTGAGCATCATCCCAGCACCGAGAGGTGGCCAGTTCCATTCCAGGTCAGGCACAGGCCCCGCGGTGGGTGTGCAGGAGGGAGGCGAGCGATGTTTCATGAATGTTTCTGTCCCCCTCTCTTTCTCTCTCTCTCCTTCTCTCCCCCCAAGTCAATAAAAAACATATTCAGAAGAAGAAGAAGAAGAAGAGGAAGAAGAGGGGGAAGGCGATTAGGACCCCAGCAGGGTAGATCAGCTGGTTAGAGTGTTTCCGCCATAGGCCAAGGTTCTATGTCTGGCAGAGGGATTTTTTAAAACTTATAGGCACCTGGCTGGGCGTGGCTCAGCGGTTGAGCGTCGACCTAGGATCCAGGAGATTGCGATTAGATTCCCGGTCAGGGAACATGCCTGGGTTGGGGGCTCGATTCCCAGTGGGGGGCATGCAGGAGGCAGCCGATCAATGACTCTCTCATCATTGTTTCTCTCTCTCTCTCTCTCCTTTCCTCTCTGAAGTCAATAAAGACATGTTTTTTTTAAAACTTCCACTTCTGTCTCTCAAGCTCAGTAAGACTGTCATCCTCTGCTTGGGGCCTTGCTCAAGCCGGGAGTTTTCAAATTACATTGAATGGTACTTTTAAACATCAAAGTGAGATGTTATCCTGTCATTAAAACTCACTGGCAACGTTGTATAATATGCCTGAAAGTTCTGTCAAGGACCACAAAGAACAAATCCACTATGCGCTAGAAAATACTCCTTGGTAAAAAAGAGTACATTTTTTGTATGAATGAGTTACACTTGTCACAGTTGTTCACTAACATATTTTCTATTGTAACAAAAACAATTAGTAATGCTGAAACCTAACACCATGGGTCCAAGTCCACCTGTCACTACTTGAGCCAAAGCAAGCAGAGACAGGGTTGAATCATACATGAGCATTTATTCCAATAATGCCAGCCATATGAGGAAAACAGTCAGTCACCCTGGAAATTCTGCTCTCACTCCTCACCAGTTGGCTGATTATATACCAGTGAGGAGAAGATAACTACCTGCAGCTGTGAGCTGCAAGTATAACAGAGAAAGGGGTGGGGAGGGTCTGCAGTCTGGCCTTCAAGAGCTCAAAGTCCGATGACAAGTGGCTCACTGTCTATGATGTTACAACCAGTGCAGGTCGTTCCTGGGACCAAAGAATTGTCAGCGTTCCTGAGGTAACCTCCCAGAGGGGGACAGGGCACAGCAACCAAATCAAAGAGTGTCCTGTTCTGGGTCTGTTCTCAAAATCTGTGTCTTTTGACAGTCCTGTTTTTCTTCTTGCAACACATCCTCCAGTTTCCCAGGGTATAGAAAGAAAACCTATCATTTATAGTTAGTAAGGTGAATAATTATTAAACTGTGACCCTATTCTTATTATGTGCCTTTCCCCGTTGTCAATGCAAGGCTAGAACCATGTGTGGGGAGCCGTTGTGGCCCCAGGCACGGAGGAGCTGCCTGGGTGAGCTGCAGATGTGCTCCCCTGCTCCCGGGGAGATGTGGGTGAGCTGCTGTGGCCCCAGGCACAGAGGGGCTGCCTGGGTGAGCTGCAGATGTGCTCCCCTGCTCCCGGGGAGATGTGGGTGAGCTGCTGTGGCCCCAGGACAGTGATGGGTGAGCTGCAGATGTGCTCCCCTGCTCCCGGGGAGATGTGGGTGAGCTGCTGTGGCCCCAGGACAGTGATGGGTGAGCTGCAGATGTGCTCCCCTGCTCCCTGGGAGATGTGGGGAGCCGCTGTGGCCCCAGGCACAGAGGGGCTGCCTGGGTGAGCTGCAGATGTGCTCCCCTGCTCCCTGACCCAGACCTTGAGGCACCAAGGCGATACTAATTTAGCTTGTGGCCATAAATTCTAGAAAGGCTTATTAGGAAGCTGGCCCCGGCCTGAAGGGTTAAGGGACAGTCAAGCCACATACCAAGCCAAGGACTTAAGCCTCCCCAGAAAGTTCCTATTAGAAGCCGAGACAAGGTTAGTTACCAAGGTCTGAGCTCCTGCAAGAGGCAGGATGTTTACTCAGAAAGAGCAGTCATATGGCCTTAAAGGAGTTACTTAGTATCAGGCAAGGGGGAAGAAAACAGGACCAGGTGCTGTTCAGCAAAGCAACAGCACCGGAATAAAAAGAGCTTGGAAAATAAACTCAGGGCCGGCAGCTGGCAGCAGGCACGAGCTGCAGCCCTCCCGATCCCATCTTTTTTGTGTCTGTCTTTTCTTCATCCTCACCCCTTCCTCAGGACCATTTGAATGTGCTGACGGGCTCCGGCAACCATGCATCAAATAAATATATAAAATAAGTAATTGTTGTGCTCGCAGGACACCAAGAAACTCGAGACACGGAGAATGTAGAATTTAGGTGGAGATGTGGAGGACTGAGGCTCTGGAGGAGCTGCAACAACCCCCTTCACCATGCAGCGATTTTTATTGTGAGCTACAGAAAGACAGGTGTGAGAGACAGTGATCAGTAGAAGCCATAAAAGGTGCAAAAACAGGTGGCTTTGTTCTGAGAGCTATATGCTTAACATTTTCCTTAAGGTCATAACTCTCCTGGAGTCAAGCTTCTCGGAACGATAAGGATCTGTTTACAGTTCCTAGCAGAAATGTTTTCCGCCTTTCAAGGGGACATCTGCGATTCTGGGAAGCTTGCTAACCAACTCCTTCAGAGTTCGTTTGTTGTTTGCTGATCTTTTCCTACATTCCCCCCTTTTTGTTTTTGCTGAATTTGCTGAAGCAGGATAGAGAAGGCAGCTGCTTTCTGCTGTCCTTTGGTGATTAAGTTTTGTGATCGGCGAGCTCCTCTCCAGACTATGTGTAGGAGACAAAAAGCAACACAACAGCAAATGAAAATTCCAGCCATACCTCCTCCTAATGCTTTAAGACTATTAAGAGGATTCAATTTTTGTAAGCCTTCCTGCAGCCCTTGTATTAAATCAGTCCCAGAAACTAGTTGTAGTTGATTTTGAAAAGTAGTAAAAATATGTTTTTGTACTATAGACCAAGGAAAGTGTGTTTGATTCCAAGGAATAGGAGTGACACAAAAGGTAGATGTGATCCAATCACATTTAAGATCCATCTGACATTGTAAACTAACTATTTGATCTCCTAACATAACTACAGCTTGTTCTAAATCTCCTAGTCTAGCATTAATTTCTGAGTGAATCCACCTCTGAGATGTCCATAACTGCTCAGAGTTAGTGTGCCATTGCTGTATATGTGCAGTTTGGACGCTTTGGTGCAAGGCTACTCCAGCCGTAGCTGCAGTGGCAGTGAGAGCTATAAGCCCCATGATAAGGGCAATAATCATGCCAATCATTCTTTTGCCTCTTTTCAGATATTCTACCAACTGTTGAAACAACATCATGGTTGGAGAATCTTGCCAAGGATGGGACAATTGGACCGGTATCCATATCCCAGAACGTGCTTTCAGCAGATAAATGTCCTGTAAAGAACTATTAAAGGGGGTGGAGAAATTCACACATGCATAAAAAGAACAATTATGACAAGTCAGAGAATAGTTAGTAGAATTCCATAATACCTGCCCAATCATTATAAGGTATGGCAATCGGACACAAGCCTGTGTCCAAAGCATCAAGTTCCTTGTGAATTGTAACTGAGTTTGATTAGTCCTAATGTTTTGCCATATATTCCCATTCCAAGCATAGGGTTTAATGCATTCATCCGTTTCCATAGGTGGGACTGAGAGGGCCCGCCGATTAGATGTGGCGCACTCGCAGACATGCCCCCCCATGCCATTGGATGGCGCCATCACCCTGACCATCAGAATGCCACAGCCACCGTAAGTCTGAACTTTGACCCTTCGCTCGGGCAGAACCATGAGGGCTCCAATCAATGACACTCCCAAAGGAAGTATTAATAAGAACCCGAGCTACTTCACCTCTACATTGTTCCCAATGTACCCAATCGCTCAAAGATGCTGCCGTAGTGGTCCGGCATGGTGGCCATTCAGGAGAGGGCGGGCCGCTGCTGCTGATGTTGCTGCTAAAAGTCTTTCCCTGGAGTAAAAATAATTTCCTTGATTTTTCATCTTTCCTAGTAGAATTTTGGACTATAGACACCCAGGCAGCAGTCTGAACTTTTAAGCAATGCTCAGAAACTCCTATGCATATGGGTAGACCCTCTACTCCTACTTCATAAAAGGGAATAATCACCCCCTCTCCATGAGGAGCTATTGGACCTCGAGTATCAAAAGGTCCTGGCATCCACGATGTTTCATTAGTATAAATAGGAACAGTAGAATCCCACCACCCTACTCCCGTTAGGGGTGGATTAGGGACGTATGCCCAGTAAGTGTGGTTTTCTGCTTGGATAGGCATTACCTGTGTGGAAATAACAGCGAGCACGGCAAGGGAAAGGGCCGTTGCATTTGCCGGCTGTCCAGCCTCTTGCAACACTTGTTCAGCTTTCTGATTCATCTTCTTTGGTTGGCCCCAAGTGGGAACCGTAGCCCTTTGTGTTTGAGGCAAAGGGACAGTGATGGTTTGTGCATGAAGATCTAACTTCTGCATAAAGGGACAGTGATGGTTTGTGCATGAAGATCTAACTTCTGCATAAAGGGACAGTGATGGTTTGTGCACGAAGATCTAACTTCTGCATGGTTCGAGTTAAGTTGTCAAATTCACGCCTCCTTCTCTTGCTCATGTCTAATTTTGATTTTCCTTACAGGCGTCCAATACTTCTGTTGACCTGTGGAAACATAAGCATAACCACGGCCCCACCGCAAAACTTCAGCAGTGATTCAGGTATTCCTAAGAACATCTCTAACATACACAGGTTGATGTACCTCTGAAGAACTCTCACGAGTCCACTGTTTCTCAGCTGCAGTAGCACCCTGAGTGTCTTTATTCAAAAAATTGATAGTAAAAAGAGCTCTTGCAATTCTCTGTCTAGGTGACTGAGTCCCTATTCCCCCTTTTTGTTTTTGCAGCATCTCCTTGAGGGTTCTGTTAGCTCATTCAATAATTGCTTGGCCCTGTGGATTATCAGGAATGCCTGTGACATGTTGTTTATGATATTTAGAAAAGAAGTGTTGCGTTTTGCCTGTCAGGTATGCAGGTCCATTGTCTGTCTTAATGGCTTTAGGAAGACCCATCACTGCAAATGCCTCAAGAAGATGTGTTATAACAGCATCAGCTTTCATTAGGTAAGGGGGTTGCCCACGTTAATCCAGAATAAGTATCTATAGAATGATGTATATATTGCAACTCCCCAAACTCAGACAAATGTGTTACATCCATTTGCCATAAATCATTACTAGCAACGCCTCAAGGATTTACCCCTTCTGGCATTTGAGGCCCTTGGATTTGTGTACAGATAGGGTAATAATTCAGAATATGATGAGCCTGCCTCCAGGAAATATGATAATCATCTTTTGAGGCCCTTGCATTCTGGTGATGTAAAGCATGAGCCTTTGTGGCTTTTAAAACTGATGCAATCAATTGGTCCAGGAAGTTGTGTGTGTCCCTTATATGGGTGGTATAGATCGGGCATTTACGTGCACAAATTAACTGCTGTAGTTGCAAAAATAACAAATTAATTGGTGAGGAATCCTCAATAATAGTGACTGTTTCTATATGTTTAACTGTGAGTTCAGAATACTGAGAGACAGTAACTATATTAAGTGTTTGTTCTTGCTCTTGCAGTAATAGGATAATGGCTGATATCTCCACCTGCTGGACAGAGGTTAGAGAAGTCTTTACTACTCAGGAAATATTTTCCCCAGAATACCCAATCATTCCAGCCTAATTAGCATCTGTATAAAATATAGGTCCCTTACTGGGTTCCTTTTGAACTATAGTAGATAATATCCATTGTGTTTTCTTTAGAAATTGAAATAATTTATCTTTGAGATAGTGATTAGAAATTTTTCCAAGAAAATCAGACAAGGCAATTTACCAATCTTCATTTAATTGCCACATTGTTAGAATTTGTGCATTGTTGAATGGCACAATAATTACATCAGGGTCCCTCCCAGTTAAATTTCTTAAACGATTGTGACCTTGGATAATTATATAACATATTTTTGAACTATACTCTTCCATTTTCTTCTGACTACGATGTGGCAGAAATACCCATTCAATAACATTCATAGCTTGTACTAACAATCCTGTAGGAGTATGTGGGGTGTGAAATATCAGCAACTGGAAATTTTTCATTGACTCTATGCGATGTATCTGAGCCCTTTGAACATGCCCTTCAATCCATTTTAATTCCGTTTCTGCTTCATGGGTTAATTCCCATGGACTATCTAGTTCTAGTGGGCCTTCTAAAGTTCGAAAGAGATGAGTCAATGTATATGTAGGGATCCCTAAGTATGGTCGTAGCCAACTGATATCTCTTAATAATTTTTGGTAATCATTGAGCGTTTTTAGACTATCTCTTCTAATGGTCACCTTTTGAGGCATGATAGTAGTAGACTCAATTAACTATCAGGATAAGCTTTTCTGATTTTTTTGTAGGGGTTGGTGCACAAATTGTTGACGCATAGTAGGGCTATTTAACATGCCTTGTGGCAAAACCCTCCATTGATATCTCTCAGTAGGCATCCAGTTATTGAGTGTAGGGATGGTAAAGGCAAATTTTTTTCTATCTTTGGGATGCAAGGGAATCATAAAGAAACAGTCTTTTAGATCTACAATATTGATACTCCATTTTTGTGGAATTAAAGCTGGTGAAGGTGTTCCTGGCTATAAAGGACCCATGGCTTGAATACACTCATTAACTTTTCTAAGATCAGTCAACATTCTCCATTTTCCAGATTTCTTTTTTATCACAAACACAGGGGAATTCCATGGACTAGAGGAAGGCTCAATATGTTCAGCTTGTAAGTGTTCCCGTACTAGGTCATGCAGCGCTTCTAATTTCTCTTGATGAAGGGGCCACTGTTCCACCCAGATGGGTTGTTCCGTTTTCCAGGTGAGTTGTAAAGCGAAGCGCTGTACAGGGGCCCCTGCTCTAACTTTGGAAATGCTATTCTGGCTGCAGAAGCATGACAATTGAGCATGAACTGTCTTTCAGATTTAGATATAGTAGGAATCTCTAAAGTGGCTCCCCATTGAGTCAACAAATCTCTTCCCCACAAATTTAAAGGAATCTCAGCCACATAAAATTGACAATGTCCTATCTGTCCCTCTGGCCCGACACACTGTAATTCTTTAGTACTTTGATATACATTGGTTAGTGTGCCGATTCCAGTAAATTGAGCCCTAACCGTTTGCAAAGGCCATTCTTTCGGCCAATTCTGATAAGCTGTAATAGACACACCTGCTCCTGTGTCCAACAGTTCTTCAAATTCCCTATTATTTACCTTCAATTCCATTTGGGGCCGTATATCATGAATGACAGTATGCCAGAAGATCTGCTTGCCTGTGCTTCCAAACCCTCCTTGTCTTCGGAGTGGTGCCACTTTCCCTTTAATATATGGTAATACAAGCAATTGTGCAATCCTTTGCCCTGCATCAATATTAATAGTTTTGGATACACTGATCATGACCAAGATTTCACCTAAATAGTCTGAATCAATAATTCCAGTGTGCACTAAGATTCCCTGTGTTGTCAAACTACTTCTACCTAACAATAGTCCTACAGTATTTTCAGGAATAGGCCCAAACACATTGGTATAAAACTTCTGAACTCCTGCACCCGGGGCTAGTGTAACACTGTGCACACTAGGAAGGTCCAGTGCAGCACTCCCCTGGGTAGCATGCATTAGTTCTGAAACACTGGTGTGGGCATGGAGGAGTAATTGATTTCCCCTTGAGATTGGCATTGTTGAAAGGCCACGTTGTTTTCCCCAGGGCCCTGGGTCTTGGGGCCCGATCTGTAGTTTCTTGACAGGACATTCCCTTGTTAATCCCTTTTAGATCAACATTCGTTTTTCCAGTGAAAGCCTTTTCCACATCTCCTGAACAACCCAGTGGGCAGATTTTTGGATGGAGGCAGATTACTAGCTCTATTTCCATTTCCATTCTTTCCATCTTTATTTTTCTTGCAATCTTTATGAAAATGTCCAGGTTTCCCACAATTGTAACATTTTTGAGTGCTGCCTTGCAAGCCATCCTTCAAAGCACTAGCTAATAGATATGCATGATGAGATGGTGAACCAATATCATGACAAGCTTTTATATATTCATCTAGAGGGGCCCCTTGCACCTTAAGAGGGTGAAGAGCCTTTTGACATTCAGAGTTAGCATTTTCATAAGATAATGTCCTCAGCAAAATGTCTTGCACATTGGGGTCTGCTACAGCCCAATTAACAGCCTTTCTAAGTCGTGATAAAAAATCAGTATAAGGCTCATTAATACTCTGAACCAGTTTTGTAAATGACAAAGGATTAGAACTGGGGGGCTCAACTCTATTCCAAGCATGCAGACAGACTCCTCGAATCTGCACTAAAGCAGGATCATTTAGCTGAGCTCGTTGTTGCAAAGAGCTATGTTGTCCCGTACCCATTAATTCCTCCATAGTTGGTCTGGGGGGATTTTGCTGTGCATTGACTCAAGCAATATGATCTGCCTCCTCTTTCCACCATGTTTTGAATTGTAGATATTCTCCTGGTTCTAAAATAGTCCTTGCTAATGTCTCCCAATGTGTTGGAATAAGCTTAGGTTCTGTAGCAAAATTATTAAGCAAGCCAGTAACATAGCTGGAATGCATTCTATAGCTAGAAATGGCCTCTTTAAACGCTTTCAAACCCTTATAGTCAAAGGGCATAAAGTTAACATTCATTCCTCCCTGAGGAAAGTTGGGTTGTAGCCTGAACCTTTGTCTAGTAATAGGAAAACCTATGAGCTGTAAGAAATCATCACTCTCCCCAGTAGCAGGAATTCCCTCTTGGTCATTCAATAACTTTTGAACTGTTAGATTTTTCAGTTCAATAGGGAAAGCAAATCTTACAGGTCCAACAGGCATTTGAGAAAATGGAAGAGGAGGAGCACTTGGTTTCAGGAGAGGGCGTGAAGAAAGTCCGACCTTAATTCCCAGTTCAGGAGGACTTAATAATTTCTGCTCTTATCAGGTTGTTTTCCCCTGGTTGGAATCTGCAGAGCATCTACCCGTTCAGCAAGTTGCTGGATTTGAGCCGTAAGGATGCGGTAAATATCCCAATCATGGCCGAATTCCTCATCCCAGGAGTCAGACTCCGAGTCTGATGTAAACTCCTCCCCGAATATTTCAGGCCCCTTCCTGTCCTGTCTCTTCCCTCCTGGTGAGGGCGGAAGAGGGCGCCCCTCGGGCCCCACGGACTCATACCCTCTATGTTCTCTATCAAAACCAGGCCTCTCATAATCTGTGCTGTGTTCAGAGTCCGACTGAAATGGGGCAATTGCTGTGGAGATTAAATTGCATAATGACCATACCCCCCATAGGAATAGGGTCCCCTAACTGCTGTGCTCTTCTAAGAGCCCGCATAACTTGTCTCCACACTTTTAGATTTAATTGTGCTTTACCTTTCAGTTGAAACCAATAACAATGTCTTTTTACCGCCATGAATAACTCTTTAAACTGTTTCTCTTTCACTTTTACCCCAGAGCTCGCCAGCAAGCTCTGTAACAACCTCGTATACTGTGTTTCGGTGGATGGGGAGTCCCCAGGACTCTGCCCCCTTTTTCCCAGGAGCGTCGCTTTCCTCTAGCGCATGTATCCCTCTCCGGTTCCCGTGACTTACCGAGACCGTTGCTGTGGACCCTGCTCGCTGCGTCAATTGTGCTTCCGAGATGCGAAGAAGCTCGAGAGACAGAGAATGTAGAATTTAGGTGGAGACGCAGAGGGTTGAGGCTCTGGAGGAGCTGCAACAACCCCCCTCACCATCCAGCGATTTTTATTGTGAGCCACAGGAAAGCAGGTGTGAGAGACAGTGATCAGTAGAAACCATAAAATGTGCAAGAACAAGTGGCTTTGTTCTGAGTTATATGCTTAACATTTTCCCCAAGGCCACAACTCTCCCGGGGGCAAGCCTCCCAGAACATAAGGATCTGTTTTCAATTCTTGGCAGAAATGTTTCCCTCTTTTCAAGGAGACATCTGCGATTCTGGGAAGCTTGCTACCCAACTCCTTCAGAGTTCCTTTGTTGTTTGCTGACCTTTTCCTTCAAGTATTGTTTAATTTGGAATGGTAATGTTGTATATTCTTTTGAGAAAAATTGGAGAGAAAAAGATTTGAAATAAACCAGACCATTTTAAAGAAAGGAGTGAGGTTTCCTCTGAAGAATGAAATGTATCCTAAAGTGACATGGATAAAGTTTCCTAGAGGACTCTCAAATGTTCCCATTAATTGTTGGAATATTTGTGTCTAGTTAGTAGAGACACAAACATGTGAAGACCTTTCAGTGCCTAGCATGATGCTGAACCAGCTGAGCCACACCTGCCAGGGCTGGAGAGTGGTTTTTATTTTTATTACTTATTTATTATTTTTTTTGGGGGGGAGTTGTTGATACTCACCCAAGCATATTTTTTCCATTGATTTTAGAGAGAGTAGAAGGTGTGAGGACCCACCAAGACAGAGGCAGACCCCTAGGCCCCAGGGCAGGACAAAAGGCATACATGAGTGACTCAGTAAACTGCAGAGGGTGGAGGCAGTTCCAGGAATTAACTTAAATTGGTGGGTTTGACAAATACAAGGTGCACTCAAGCTTCAGGGGCCTGTGGTTGAGAAACATCCTAAGCCCACCCTTCCTAAAGAATTTATAACCCTTGTAAGGACAATGATTGCTTGCTCACTGGAGCCCTATATAAGCTTGTTGTAAATTTAGATCAGGGTTCGAGTCAGAATTCCACTGCATTGGGTATGACCGAACCCCAGATAGCTGGAATGAAAGTCCCTTTGCTGTTACATTATCAGCTGTGGAGCGATTGTCTTTCCGCCGTATAGGGGATCTGATTCTCGGACATAACAACTTTACTTGTTTTGTTGCTATTGGGTATTTTTTAAAGTGGTAACTTTGACTTACTTTGTGGATATAAATGGTATTTACCTATGCGTGTTATTTCTCCCCCAGTTTACTCAATTCTATTACTGTCATAATATTTAAGTTGATTCTCAGGAGCTATCAGGTAAATCAGCTATCGTGCAATAATGATTACATTACTGTAGTTATCTAAAACGTGACAATAGTTAAAGCTTGGTAAAAAAGGTGAGGAAATGAGCAACATGAGGAGGTAGGAAAGTTGTTTTTGCTCGCTGTAAGTTCGCTCGCGGTGACATGAAACAGAAGCAGCGTCCCGGCACCGTGGGGGAGTCGGGGCTGGATGCACGTGCCCAGGAGCCTGGAGACTCCGCAGGTGAGGTCGCCGCGAGGGGTCGCAGGAATTCGCAGCGTGGAACACGCCGGCCGCCTCCGTGGGAGCGTCCGCGCCGAGCCCCCGCCGCCGCAGAGCCGCGCCCCGCGGGTGGTCTCGGGGCGCGGGAAGCCTGGGGGGCAGGCTGCGCCCTCGGGTGAGCGCCCCAGGTCCTCCGGGAGCCGCTGCTTCGCGGCAATCGTGTCGCGTCCGGTCTCGGGGCGCCCGGGAAGCCTGGGGGGCAGGCTGCGCCCTCGGGTGAGCGCCCCAGGTCCTCCGGGAGCCGCTGCTTCGCGGCAATCGTGTCGCGTCCGGTCTCGGGGCGCCCGGGAAGCCTGGGGGGGCAGGCTGCGCCCTCGGGTGAGCGCCCCAGGTCCTCCGGGAGCCGCTGCTTCGCGGCAATCGTGTCGCGTCCGGTCTCGGGGCGCCCGGGAAGCCTGGGGGGCAGGCTGCGCCCTCGGGTGAGCGCCCCAGGTCCTCCGGGAGCCGCTGCTTCGCGGCAATCGTGTCGCGTCCGGCCTCGGGCGCAGGCTCCGCGCCCGGCGGCAGGGGGCGCACTGCGCGCGGGCACCGCGACGGCCGGCGGCGGGCGGCCGACTTCCCCCGACGCGCGTCCCCCGAGGGCCCCTCCGCGCCTCTGCTCCGCCGACGGGGCCAGAGGCGGCTCAGCCAATCAGGGCCGCTGGCCCGTCTCCACGGCGACCGCCCCGCCCCTCCCGCCCGCCCCGCCCCGCGGCCGGCGCCCCGCTGAAGCCCGCCTGCGGCTTCTGAGCCTCGCAGAGACCCGTGCGGCCGGCGGAGGACCCCGCTCCCCCGAACACTGTTCCCCCGGCGAGGCCCCGGCGGCGGGGCTCTGCTGCTGCCCCGCGGGTGCCCTCCTGCCTGGTGCCGCCCAGCCGCTGCAGCAGGGAGGGCCCGCTGCCCTGGGGAAGCGGTGCCAGCGCAGGGAACCGGCCCTGCGCGGGGCCTGCCTCACCCTAGCCCTCCGCACAGCTGCCCCCACCACCGTCGCCGCCGCCCCTCAGGCACAGCAGGGCTGCCCAAGGGGCCTGGTGACTGCCTGAGCCGCTTTGCCAGGAGGTAGAAAAGAAATCTGAATGGCAGGAAAGGGGCTGCGAGGAGGGCAATCAGGGTTTCATGTACAAAAATCTGATTTCTGAGTGAGCAGCGGATGACCTGTGTACCTGGACAGCGTCGGGCCAGGAGCAGAGATCTGTCTGGACAGAGGGCGGGGTTCAGGACTCCCATGGCTCCTGGGGACACAGGATCCCAAGGTTGAGGCTGGCCAAGTCTTCGCTCTGAGGCTCTGGCCACCACCTGGTATTCATCACTCCTGCTACTGAACACCTGCTACATGCTAGTCATCCTCCAGGGCGGGGAAGCAGGGGTCAATGATGTCCTGTGTCCTGGGACCTTTGGTTCTTGCAGGGGGACAGATCATAGGTAAGAAAGTAAGATGTGCCCAGCCGGGCGTGGCTCAGCGGTTGCGCATCGACCTAGGACCCAGGCGATCGGGGTTCGACACCCGGTCAGGGCAGGTGCCTGGGTTGTGGGCTCGATCAATGACTCTCTCATCATGGATGTTTCTATCTCTCTCTCTCTCTCTCCCGCTCCTTTCCTCTCTCTGAAATCAATAAAGATATACTTAATAAATAAAAAAAGAAAGAAAGAAAAGAAAGATGTGACCAAAGTGTGAATGAAGCGAGGGCCAGGCCTGCACATGCCTGAAGGAAAAGCCTTCTAGCTGACCAGGCATGCAGAGGCCCTGAGGCGGGGCTGCATGAGGACAGCCAGAGCCAGGGTGTCTGGGCAGGCGGTGAGGAAGGCAGGCCCACAGGGCCACTGCCTACCGGCATCCAGAGGCCAGTGAAGACTCTGGGTCTCAGTACAAATGTGACGAGAGAAGACTGTCATCCTCTTGGCTGCTGGGTGGGGAACAGGCCTGGGCAGGTGGGAGGACAGCAGGCGCGGTGGGAGCTATTGACAATAATCCAGACTATGGGATGTGGCTCAGACCAGTGGCAGGTGGCAGGAGGGGCTGAGGAGTGGTGGGCTTCAAGTATAGTGTAAAAGTGGATGGAGGATGGGTGTGGGATTTCTTATGCTGGGGTTTTGGTCTGAGTGTCAGGAAGAACAGAGGGGCAGTTACTGAGACGGAAAGACTGAGGTCTCAGGAGTGGATGAAGGGCTCTGCTTTGGACGTGACACGTGAGACTTGCCCACAAGACATCCTGGTCCTGAGTCTGCTGTAGCAGCAGCTGGAGCTGGGAGAGGAGCTCTGTGTGGGGACAGCACCAAGTGTGGGGGGACAGCACCCGAGGAGGTGAGCCTGGGGCACCCCAACATCCACAGATGGGGCAGTGGATACCTCCAGCAAAGGGGACTGAGGAGGTGCCAGGAGGAAATGTTTAAGGCTTAGCACTGAGCCATTCAGCTCAAAGCATAGAGCTTTGTTAGCCCTCCCTGCCCTGATCTGCCCCTGCCCACCCCCACCCTGTGTCCATGCCCCCCACAGCTCCCTCAGATGTTACTGCCTGGGGTCTGCTGTTTCCCTTCTCCCCCCTGCTCTCCTCAGGCTGTCATACTGGGTTTCTGGCAGCCTCCTGGGGTCCCCAAACATGAGAAGCAGGAAAAACTGGCCTGGTCCTGGGACACAGATTCAGTTTTCCTCTGGGCCTTGAGGAGGGGGTTTAAAGGCCATCTTCTGGGGGCTTTTATCTAAGGAGGAGGTCCAGAGTCAGCTGTGGCCTCCAGGAAACTTTCCCCCACTGTTCTCTGACAGCCTCTATCTGCAGTAGCAGAGACAGCCTGGTGGGGCTGGGACAGGAGCCTTAGAGTCTTTATCTCACACTAACCCAGCGCAGCAAAAGACCTTCCATCCAAGCGGCGCAAAGCCCAAACAGCAGACGGGATTCCCAGTGTCCACAAATGGTGAAGGGCAGACCAAGGCCCCAAAAAGACAAAAGCAAGCAAAGAACATCTACAGCCAAAGTCACATTGCTGACAGACAGGCAAAACTCTCACTAGTTAAGCAGTTCAGGCCACTGATGCCTTAAGAGGAGAGCAGGGCAGCAAGTTCCTGCGATCCCCTGCTCCCCCTGGTTCAGCTCACCACAAGCCTCTGGGGAGCCCAGCACAGTGGGATATGCTCCCATCTTTAAATACATTTCAAGCAAGATTACAGGCAAAGTTATACAGGCAGGACTACCCTAATATGCAATATTTACAAAGGCGCAGAGCAGAGAGGCAACAGGCAGACAGCCACTTGCGGTTTACCGTGCACAGCCAGACAGACCACCAGGCCGAACGCCCTGCGCCACACAGGGCTATGCCTCAGCCCTAAGCTGATCAGGCTGGGGTGCGGAGACCAGGCAAGGACTGTGAGAGGCTACTTGCAACCAGGAGCTGGCCAAGCTCACCCCAGACAGGGGACAACAGACAACAGATGTAACAGAAGCATCAGTCAACCAATCAGCCAGAACGCTGCCCAGCGGGCTGTCGGGGGGGTTGCCAGTGCATTTCCCATGCTTTTTGAGTTACGCAACACCCACAGACAACAGAAACAGAAGTTACCTTAAATACGCCACTCCTGGCTTGTAATGCCCGGGTCTTACAGATTAGATCAGAACAAGTGCACAAACAGAAGGCAGATTCAACCAACAGCGAAGGCGACTGGGAGAGTTTGTAAGTGCTTAAGAAAAGGGTTAGGGTTAGGGGTAGGGCTGAGTTAAATAACTTGGCAGCTGCTAGGGAGTTTTCTCAGGCGCTTACACAAAGTCTCCCAAGTCCGGGCAACCACCCAGAGCCCTTTGGCACTCCCCGAAGGGGCTTACCTTAGGGCTCAGAGGAGGGTTCCCTCTGGGTCACCAAAGTAGGTTACTGGGAAACCCCGGTGGGGCTCGGGCTGCCTGTCACAGTATCCACTTCAACAGAGGCGGGGTTGAATCATATAAGGCGTTTATTGAGAAGGCCGGCCAACCAAGAAGACAGTGAGCATATGAGCATCCAAAACCTGTCTTAAGGAGTGGCCTGAGGGATAGGGTTATATAGGGAAGTGGGGTCAACTGAGGCTGGGAACAGAATGCAGCTACTGTGCAGCCCCGGAGATCCACAGGCGTCAGCTATTGTTCTTGGTCATCTGGAGATGTCTCAATAAAATGATATCTTGACTCCTGGTTGGGCCGGCCTGACCATGTCTGTTCAAGGATACATTGTCCAGATGTGTCACCTCCTTAATTGCTTTGTCTGGAATCAAGGGGAGTGTTTGGGCGTAAAGGCCTAGGAGAAATAAAGCTAAGGAAAAAGAAACTTAAATCCCTGCTCACATAAGTATATGTGTTCTATAATTTATAAGTGACATAATTGTATTTCAGATTAATTCAGGTGCTCAATCTTTGGACATTTTAAGTGCTCCTATCAAAACCCTTGGTGGAACATCTGAAGGTGGGTATATCTGGAAGAACAGGGGAGGAGCAATGAAGGAAAGAGACAAGTGCCACAAACAGCCGCTGCGGCTTCAGTGAACTCAGTATCAGGGGACTGGTCAGCACATACTGCAGAGGAGCCCAGAGACGGGCAGAGATGGTACATAGAAGTGTGGCAGCTGCGGTCTAGCAGCCAAATGACCAAGCAAAACACAAAACTGCAGACACTTAGCCATTTCCCCTCAAAATCCCAGAGCTCTCAGAGGACCCTGAGCAAGCAGTAGCAGGGGAACTGTGGGATTACAGATCACAGATGGAAAAAGACACCCAGGGCCAGACCTCGACTTCTGGAGAAAAGTTATCCTTACCTAGGAAGAGCAGGTTCTTGCAGTTCTCCAAAACCACATGCCCATAAAAAGAGCTCTGAGCTGGGTTCAGGTATTCCCACTCCCTCTGCCCCTGAGAAAATTCTATGGCCACATCCTTAAACGTCAGACATCCCTAAAATCAAAACACATTTCACCAGGCAGAAATGGTGCCAATTCTTATGCTCACACAGAATGAGAAAGGGGACAGATGTAAAATCAATTCAGTTGAAATAAATATTCCCTAGTATCCACATATATTATAAAGCAAGTTGTATGTCCATAATATTGGTTTATATTACTTTTCCATAATATAGACTGTAAATCACTATAAGTTTCTCACTTTTGTAAACAATACATAAAATATGTACCATTAAAATTCTACACTAAACTGTCGATACATAAGTGTTAAATGTTATGTCATAGGCACAGTGACAATGTCAAATGCACTAGAGTGTAAGTAGTATCTTCAAACATGACAAATCCAGTGTCTTATAAAAGGTTCAGACTCTTTAACTGTAATGAACATGACAATGACTAAAAGTTTTGAATATGTCCTATATTCAAAGTATTAGTGTAAATGATTTACATACATTAACTTATCAACATAACAGCTCATTAGAAACAGATCTTCCCAAAACCTGCATGTAACATGACCCTGTTTGTAACCCTGAGTCTGAGTCTAACCCTGAGTCTAAACCCAAGTCTACAACTAACATAACTCCACTTGTAAACCTGAATCTGTGTCTAACATGACTCTGTGTGTAACCTTGAGTCTGAGTCTATCCCTAAGTCTAACCCTGAGTCTGTGACAAACATGACCCTGAGTATAACTCTCAGACTGACTCTAACTCTAAGTCTAACTTTGAGTTTGCATCTAACATGACACTGCCTGTAACCCTGAATGTGAGTCTAACCCTAAGTCTGCTTCTAACATCACCCTTGGTGTAACCCTGGGTTTGCATCTCACATGACTGTGCATGGAACCCTGAGCCTGAGTTTAATAGTAAGGTTAACCGTTTATCCAGTATGACCCTGTGTGTAACCCTGAGTCTCCGTCTAACCCAACACTGCATGTAACATTGAATTGAGTTTAACCCTGATTAGAACCCTAAGTCTAACCCTGCTTTGAATATGACCCTTCATGTAACCAGGAGTCTTTATCTAACATGATTCTGCATGTAAGCTTGAGTATGGGTTTAACACTAAGACAAACCTTGCATCTAATATGACCCTGTGTATGACCCTGAGTCTCCATCTAATCCAACCCTGCATGTAACGCTGAGCTGAGTCTAATCCTGATTATAACCCTAAGTCTAAAACTGCATCTAATATAACCCTACATGTAACCATGAGTCTTTGGCTAACATGACACTGGTATAACCCTAAGCCTGAGTCTAACCCTGACTCTTTATCTAACATGACCTTGAGTGTAACACTATACTGAGTCTAACATGACTCTTGGTGTATCCCTGAGTCTAAACCTGAGTCTAACTTTGTATCTAACATAACCCTGCTTGTAACTGTGAGTGTAAACCTAAATCTAACCATGCATCTAACATGATCTTGTGTGTAATTCTGAGTGTTCATTAAAAATGACCTCGCATGTAACCCTGAGTATAAATTCAACCTTGAGTATAACCATAAGTGTGCATCTAACCCAACCCAGCATGTAACACTGAGTTTGCATGTAGCATTTCCCTTTCTGTAACCCTGAGTCTGAGTCCACCATGATGCTATGTTTAACCCTTAGTTGAAGTCTAACCCTAAATCTAACCCTGAGACTTTGCAAAACATGACCCTGCGAGTTATACTGAGCCTAAGCCTAAGTCTAACCATGAGAGTCTACATCTCACATAACCATGCTTATAAACCTTAATCTGCATCTAACATAATTCTGCTTGTAACCCTGAGTCTGATTCTAACATGACCCTGTATATAACCATGAACCTGAGCCTAGTCCTAAGTCTAACCCTCAGCCTGCATCAAACATGAGCCTATGTATAACCCTGAGTCTCAGACAAACCCTATGTTTAAACTTGTGTCTGCATTTAACATGACCCTCAGTGTAACCCTAAGTTCCTGTCTAACATGACTCTGCGTGTAACCAAGAGTCTGAGTCTAACCCTAAGTCTAAACCAGAGTTTGGTCTAACATGATCCTGCATGTAACCCTGAGTCTAAACCTAAGTCTAACCTCCTATCTAACACTACCGTGAGTGTAACCGTGAGTCTAAACATAAATCTAATATTGCGGCTAACATAACCTTGCAAGTAACCTTGAGTCTTTATCTAACATGACCCTCCTTGTAACCCCTGAGTCTGAGTTCAACCCTGTGTATAACCATAAGTGTGTGTCTAACCCAATCCTTCATGTAACAATGAGTTTGCATCTAAAATTACACAGCTTGTAAGCCTGAATCTGCATCTAACATGACTCTTCGTGTAACCCTGAGTCTGAGTTGATCTCTAAGTCTAGCCCTGAGTTTACATTTCATATATGACCATAACTGTAAAACTGAATCTGCATTCAACATGACTATGTGTGTAACCCTAAGTCTGAGTCTAACATGACATTTTGTGTAACCCTGAGTCATACTCAAAATCTTACCCTGCATCTAACACAAGCCTATCTGTAACCCTGAGTCTGAGTCTAACCTTGATTCTAACCCGAAGTCTGACCCTGCATGTAATGTGACCCTGCATGGAACTCAGAGTCTGAATCTAACATGACCCAGAGTATGGCCCTGAGCCTTAGTCTAACATGACCCTGTGTGTAACACTGAGTCTGAGTCTAACCCTAAGTCAGACCCTGAGTGTGCCTCTAACCCAATCATGCATGTAAATCTGAGCCTGAGTCTAATCCTTAGCCTAAATTTGAGTCTTAATCTAACATGTCCCACTGTGTAACCCTGAGTCTGGGTCTAATGCAAACTTTTCGAACACTGAGTCTGAGTCTAACCCAAGTCTAACCGTGAATGTGCATCTAACTCGACCCTGCATGTAATTCTGAGTCTGCATCTAACACCACCATGAGTGTAAACCTGAGTCTAATCCTGACTCTAACCCTAAATTTAACCCAGCATCTAATATGACCATGAGTGTAACCCTGAATCTGAGTCTAACCCTAAGTCTAACACTGCATCCAACATGACACTGTGTTTAACCCTGAGTTCCATCGAACATGACGCTGCTTGTAACAGGGAGTCTGAGTAAAATCCTGAGTCTAGCCATGAGTCTGCCACTAACCCATCATGCATGGAACCCTGAGTCTGAGTCTAATCGTTAGTCTAACCCTGAGTCTTCATCTAACATGTCCCTGTGTGTAACCGTGTGTCTGGGACTAATGCAAACCTGTGTGTAACTCTGAGTGTGAGTCTAACCCTGAGCCTAACCCTGCATCTGACATGACCCTGAGTCTGAGTCAAACCCTCATTCTAAACCCAAGTCTAACCCTGTATCTAATAGAACCATGTGTGTAACCCTGAGTCTGAGTCTAATCTGAACGTGCAAGTAACCCTGAGTCTGCATCTAAGATGATCCTTTCTGTAAACCTGAGTCTGAGTCTTGTCCTGAGTCTTCATCTAACATGAGCCGGCAGGTAACCCTCACTGTGCATCTAATCCAAGCCTGTGTGTCACCCTGAGTCAGCTTCTAAACCTGAGTCCAACACTAAGTCTAACCCTGCGTCTAACAGGACCTGGCTTGTAACCCAGCTTCAGAGTCTGACATGACCCTGAGTGTAACCCTGAGTCTGAATCTAACCTTGAGTTTAACCATAAGTGTGTGTGTAACCCAACCCAGCATGTAACATGGAGTCTGCAAATAAGATGACCCTTTCTGTAATCCTGAGTCTCTGAGTCTCACCCTACGTGTTCATCTAACATGACCCTACATGTAACCCTGAGTCTGAGTCAACCCTTGAGTGTTCATCTAAAATGACTGTGGGGGTAAACCTAAGTCTAACCCTGCATCCAGAGTGACCAGGAGTGTAAACCTGAGTCACAGTCTTACAAGACCGTACATTAGCTCTGAGTCTTACCCTGATTCTTCATCTAACATGACCCTGTGAGTAACCCTAGGTCTGAGTCTAACCCTAAATCTAACCCTGTATCTAACATGACACTCCATGTAAATCTGAGTCTGAGTCTAACCTTGGTTCTAAACATAAGTCTAACCCTGCATCTAATATGACCTGTATGTAACCCTTAGTTTTCACCAAACATAACCCTCTGTGTAACCCTGTGTCTTACCCTAAGTCTAACCCTATATTTAACATGAACCTGGGTGTACCCCTGAAACTTAGTCTAACCATGAGTCTTCATCTAGCATGACCTTGTGTGTAACCCTGGGTCTCCTGTATCTGTCTACTCCTGTATCTAACATGACCCTGAGTGTAACCTTGAGTCTTCATCTAACATGACCTTGCAAGTAACCTTAGTCTGAGTCTAGCCCTGAGTCTAACGCTAAGTCTAACCCTGCATCTAATATGATCCTGGATGTAACCTTCAGTCTTCATCTAACATGACACTGTGTGTAAATTAAAACAGAATCTAACATGACATTGAGTGTAACCCTGAGTCTTACCAGAAGTCGTACCCTACAATTAACATGACTCCGCGTGAGTCAGGGTCTTACATGACCCTGGGTGTAACCCTGAGTTTAAACCTTTGTGGGGAGCTGCTGTGGCCCCAGGCATGGAGGAGCTGCCTGGGTGAGCTGCAGATGTGCTCCCCTGCTCCTTGGGAGATGTGGGTGACCTGCTGTGGCCCCAGGACAGTGCCTGGGTGAGCTGCAGATGTGCTCTCCTGCTCCCTGACCCAGACCTTGAGGCACCAAGGCGATACTAATTTAGCTTGTGGCCATAAATTCTAGAAAGGCTTATTAGGAAGCTGGCCCCGGCCTGAAGGGTTAAGGGGCAGTCAAGCCACATACCAAGCCAAGGACTCAATCCTCCCCAAAAGTTCCCATTAGAAGCTGAGATAAAGATAGTTACCAAGGTCTGAGCTCATGCAGGTGGCAGAGTGTTTACTCTGAAAGAGCATCCAAATGGCCTTGAAGGAATGTGGGGAGGGGTGCTATTCAGCAAAATCAACAGTGCCTGTATATATTGAGCTGAGAAAATAAACTCAGGGCTGCAGCAGTCACGAGCTGCAGTCCTCCCGATCCCATCTTTTTTGTGTCTGTCTTTTCTCCATCCTCACCCCTTCCTCAGGACCGTTCGACTCTGCCGGCGGGCTCCTGCAAACCTTAATTTAAACCTGCGTCTAACATGACCCTGCTTGTAACACTGAGCCTTCATCTAACATGACTCTGTGCGTAACCCTGAGACTTACCCTAAGTCTAACCCTGCATCTAATATGAACCTTCATGTAAACCTGAGTCTGAGTGTAACCCTGAGTTCTCATCTAACAAGACCCTGCGTTTAACCCTGAGTCTGAGTCTAAACCTAAGTCTAACCCTGGATCTAACATGATGCTCTATGTAACCCTGGGTTTGAGTGCAACCCAGATTCTAAATCAAAGTCTAACCATGCATCTAATATGCCCCTGCGTGTAAACCTTAGTCTTCACCTAATGATCCTGTGTGTGGGCCTGAGTCTTACAGAAAATCTAACACTGCACCTAACATGGACCACTGTGTAACCCTGAAACTCTCCCTAAGTCTAAATCTTCATCTAACATGACCCTGCGTGTAACCACGGACCATCATCTAGCATGACCCTGTGACCCTCAGTCTGAGCCTAACCTTGAGTCTTCATCTAACATGACCCTGCGTGTAACCATGAACCATCGTCTAGCATGACCCTGAGTGTGACCCTGAGTCTGAGCCTAACCTTGCGTCTTCATCTAACATGACTCTGCTCGGAACACTGATTCTAACCCTAAGTCTAATCCTGCATCTAACATGACCTTGTGTGTAACCCTGAGTCTAGGCCTAACCCTGAGTCTAACCCTGAGTAAACCTCTAACTCGACCACCCGTGTAACCTTGAGTCTGAGTCCAATTTCTACTATAACCCTGAGTCTTCATCTAACATATCCCTGTGTAACCCTGAGTGTGGGTCTAATGCAATTCTGCATGTACCCCTGAGTCTGAGTCTAAACCTAAGTCTACCCTGGATCTGACATGACATTCATGTAATGTTGAGTTTGAGTGTAAACCTGATTCTAAACCAAAGTCTAACCATGCATCTAAATGACCCTGCGTGTAACCCTGAGTCCGCATCTTACCAAAGCCTGCAGGTAACCTTGAGTCTGCTTCTAACCCTAAGTCCAACAGTCTAGCCCTGCATCTAACATGAATCTTCATGTAATCCTGAGTCTGCATCTAACCCTGAGTCTTCATCTAACATGACTGTGCATGTAACCTTGAGTCTTACCCTAAGTCTAACCCTGTATCTAATACGACCCTGCATGTACCCCTCAGTCATCATCTAACATGACCCTGCATGTAACCCTGAGTCTGAATCTAACCTTGAGTCTAACCACATGTGTCTGTCTAACCCAACCCTACATGTAACACTGAGTCTGTATATGAGATGACCTTCTCTGTTAACCTCAGTGTGAGTCACAACCTGAGTCTTCATCTAACATGACCCTGCGTGCAACCCTGAGTCTGATTCTAACCCTGACTCCAACGCTTAGTCTAACATGGCATGTAATATGACACTGCACGTTACCCTGAGTATAACCCTGAGTCTATGTCTAACACAACCCTTCGTGTATCCCTGAATCTTCATCTAACATGACCTTGTATGTAACACTGAGTCTAAGTCTAACACAATGCTGCATTTACCATGAGTCTTCATCTACCATGACCCTGCCTGTAACTCTGAGTCTGAATATAACCTTTAGTCTTACCATATGTGTCTGTCTAACCCGACCCTACATGTAACACTGAGTCTGTATATGAGATGACCTTCTCTGTTAACCTCAGTCTGAGTCACAACCTGAATCTTCATCTAACATGACCCTGAGTGTAACCCTGAGTCTGCATCTAACCCTGAGTCCACCGCTTAGTCTAACCCTGCATATAATATGACGCTCCATGTTACCCTGAATCTAACTCTGATTCTAAACCTAAGTTTCAACCTGCATCTTATATAACCCTGCATGTAACCCTGTGTCAGAGCCTAACATTACCGTGACTGTAACCCTGAGTTTGAATCTAACCCTGTCTAACCATAAGTGTACATCTAACCCCACCCAGCATGTAACATGGAGTCTGCACCTAAGATGACCCTTTCTATAAACCTGAGTCTGAGTCTCACACTGAATCTTCACCTAACATGACTATGCATGTAACCCTGAGTCTTACGCTAAGTTTAACCTGCATCTAATATTATCCTGAGTGTACACTTGAGTCTGAGTATAACCCTGAGTCCTATATAACATGACCCTGCGTGTAACTCTAAGTCTTAGTCTCACCATGAGTCTTCACCTAACATGACATTATATGTAGTATTAAAAATGAGTTTATCATGACATTGAGTGTAACTCTAGTATTACCAGAAGTCTTACCCTACATCTAAATTGACCTTTCATGTAACCCTGAGTCAGGGTCTAACATGACCCTGCGTGTAAACCTCAGTTTAAACCTAAGTCTAACCCTGCACTTAACAGGACCCTGTGTATCTCTAAGTCTGAGTTTAACCCTGACTCTAATGCTAAGTCTAACACTGCATAAAGTCTAATATGACATTATGTGTAACTCTGAATCAGAGTCTAACATGACCCTGCATGTAACCCTGAGTCTGCTTTGAACCTTGAGTCCAACCCTAAGTCTAACCCTACATCTAACATGAATTTGGGTGTCACCCTGAATCTATCACTAGGTCTAACCCTGCATCTAATATGATCCTGAATGCAACCTTGAGTACACATCTAACATGACCCTGCATGGAACACTGGGTCTTAGCCTAAGTTTAACCCTGCTTTTAACATGACCCTTCATGGAACACTGAGTCATCAACTAATGTGACCTCGTGTGTAACCATGAGTCTGAATCTCACACTAAGTCTAATACTGGATCTAACATGACCCTGCTTGTAACCCTGAGTGTGAATGTAACTCACATTCTAAACCTAAGTCTAACCCTGCATCTAACATGACACTCTGTGTAACCCACAGTCTGAGTATAAGCTGACCGTGTGTGTTATCCTGAGTCTTAGTCTATCCTTGAATTCCACCTTGAGTCTTCATCTAACATGACCCTGCAAGTAGTCCTGAGTCTTACCCTAAATTTATCCCTGCTTCTACCATGGCCCTCTGTGTAACCATGAGTCTGAGTCTAACCCTGATTCTAATCCTAAGTCTAACCCGGCATATAACATGACCCTGCATGTAACCCTGAGTCTATGTCTAACCCTAGGTCTAACCCCATATCTACTATGACCCTACATGTAACCCTGAGTCTGAGTCTAACCTTGATTTAAACCCTAAGTCTAACCCTCACACTTAATATGAACCTGTGAGCAACCATAAGTTCCATAGACTGTGACCCTGCATGTGATCCTGAGTGTGTGTCTATCCCTGAGTCTGTATCTAACATGAGCCTGCCAGTAACTCTGAGTCTTACTCTAAGTATAACCCCGCACCTAAGATGACCCTGTGTAAATGAGTGTTTGTATAACCCTTAATCTAGCCCTGCATCTACCATTATCCTGATTTTCAGCCTAAAACTGATTCTAACCCTATGTCTAACCCTGCTTCTAAAATGACCCAGTGTGTGCCCGGCGAGGTGTGGCTCAGCAGTTGAGTGTCGACCTAGGATCCAGGTGATCGGGGTTCGATTCATGCTCAGGGCACCTGCCCGGGTTGCGGACTCGATCCGCAATTGGGGACGTACAGGAGGCAGCCGATCAATGACTCTCTCATCACTGATGTTTCTCTCTCTCTCTCCCTCTCCTCTCCTCTCTCTGAAATCAATAAACATATATTTTTAAAATAAATAAAATAAAATGACCCAGTGTGTATGCCTGAGTCTTCAACTAACATGACCCTCCACGTAACCCTGAGTCTGAGCCTAACCCTGAGTCTGTCTTTAACCCAATCAGGCATGTAACCTTGACTCTAATTCTTAGTCTAACGCTGAGTCTCCATCTAACATGTCCCTGTGTGTTATACTCAGTCTGGATCTAATGCAATCCTGCATATATCCCTGAGTCTGAGTCTAAACCTGATTCTAACTCTAATTCTAACACTGCATTTAACATGACCCTGCATTTAACCTGGAGTCACAGTCTAACAGGACCCTGTTTTAGGTCTGAGTCTAACCCTCAGTCTTCAACTAACATAACCCTGCATGTAATCCTGAGTCAGAGCAAAACATGACAATGTGTAGATGAAGGGTCTGAATATAACCGAGAGTCTCCATCTGACATGACACTGGATGTAACCCTGAGGCTGCTTCTACCATGAGCTGTTTTTAGCCTCGAGTCTGAGTCTAACCCAGAGTCTCCTAACATGACCCTGGTGTAACCCTGAGTCTCACCATAAGATAAACTCTGTATCTCATATGACCCTGCTTTGAAACCACAATCTGAGTCTAACTGAGAAGAAACACTTTGAAAGGAGCTGAATTTTATAATGAGATCTTTCCCTGGACGTCCCTAAGATAGAACCATTAGGACGGAGAACCCAAGGTCCTCCCTCCTGGGATCAGCCCGACTTTGCCTTTACCTGCCTTTTTTTTTTTTGCCTTGAGAACTGGTCCCTCTGCCCATCTGCTCCTTCTTTTTGGACAGAGGGAAAGAACTCCTCATGTGGAGGAGGGATCATTTCTGCAGAAGGCCTGGCAGGACCGGAGGAGAGGATGTGGGCCGGGCCGGGCCGGTCAGAACATCAAAGGATCTGAAGGAGCTCTGACACCGGCCCTTTAAGAAACACGGAGACGGGGGAGTTTAGCTCAGGGCCTCCCAGCAAGTCGCCCCTCGGTAGCAAAACCAGAGCTTTCCAGAACAAACCGAGTCCCAGGAGGAGCCAGCAGTCAGCTGGAAGCAGGCCTCAGGCGGGAGGGCGGGCGGGCGGGCAGCAGGGCCCGATCCCCTCCCCCGCCACTTTGCGCAGCAGGAACGATATAAAAGCGGCCGCCAGGTGGCGCCCGACAACCGCCGAGAACAAGGTCAGCGAGACGTTTCCGGGTGGCGGGCCTGCCGCCGGCCCGGAGGACCGATCTCCAACCGGCCCACGGCCCACGGCCCACCTCGGATCGTGTCTCCTGGCCCTCGACGGACGCGGCGGCAAAAGGGGACTCGGAAAACCTTTCTCCGCCGGCGGCGGGAACAAGGGCAGGCAGGGCGCGGGGGCTCGGACGAGAGAGAAACTCCCCGGAGTCGCCAGAGGGCGGGGCCGCCCCTCGGGGCACAGCACCGCCGGCCCGGTCTCCTCTCCCTCCCGGGAGGACCTAAAAAAATTGTACGCGGCCGGGGGCCCTTAAAGCTAAACGAGGAGGCGAGCACTCACGGGACAGCGACGGGCCCGTCGTTTGATCCGGGGCTTGGCTTCCGTTTCCTTTGGGTTCCTTTTCTTTCTTTTTTTTTTTAACCCCAACGTCTCTCGGGGAGACATCGGTTCATAAAGCCATACAGGTTTTGAAATGAAATTTAAAAAGGAATCACTCCAATCAAGAAAGAGCGTTTGTACGGAGCTCCAAAAACATCAATCACTAAAAATAAAGCGCAGGTTGCTTTCAAGCGGACAACTCAAAGAAGCATCATCTGAGCACACACCCCGACAACCCACCGAACACATACCCCCAAAACACCCTCTGAACACACACCGCAACGCCCTCTGAACACATTCCGAAACGTCCACCGAAGACGTGCCGAATCGAGCCCAAAGTAGAGGGTCTCTTTCCATCCCCATTTATCCCGCCCCCCCCCCCGCCATTGTCTTTCTTTTCTTCTCTTTTTATCTTTCACGCCCCCCCCCCCCCACACACACACCCCTCCGCTCGAAATCTATCCTTTTCAACGCAGGGAGGAGGTCTTTCCGAGGCCTACCCACAAAGCCCAGAGGCCATACAGGCAATAAGCGACAAACTCGACCACGTCCAAAGTTTCAGAGAAGTCCGTCTCTGCACAGAGACAACAAGGGCGTCAGGGCGTGACATCTCGGTGGGTGGTGGATTTCAGTAGGACTCCCCGTGGGGTGAGCAGGGGAATATGTGTGCTTTCAGTGAGACCGATGAGCACGACGCAGCAGCACGGTTCCGTGAAACTGACAAATTCAATCCACCCCACACCCCCCCCACACCCCGGGAGGAGAGCGTGCTTCAGATACGCTGACACTGCGGGGGTCCGATCCCCAGTCAGGGGATCAACCGATGAAGGCATCAATAAGTGAAACCAAAAAATCTCTCTCTCTCTCTCTCTCTCTCTCTCTCTCTCTCTCTCTCTCTCTCTCAAAAATCAATAAAAATAAACATAAAACTTTTAAAGATCAGAATGCTCTTCTCCCGTCGGTCTCCCTCATGTCCGTCTCCCGCTTAGGCCCACATTCCCAGAGTCTCCAAGAGAGCAGAGGACAATCTAAGATGTTCGGGAGGGCGGCGTTGCGGAACCGGAGACGTTCACCTTACGCAAAGACCAAGCGGCACTCGGAGGCTGGGGCTTCGGGAGGTTGACTTTACGCCGGCGGGCCCAGAGGAGTCCAACTCCAAAGTCTGAGCCCCTTCCACAGTAGGAAAGTTGACCGTTTATGAAGGTTCCGAGTTTAAAGTCGAACAAAGAGGCTTCCTAAACTCGGTCATCATCACCGGCCACTCTCGTCTCTACTCGGGTACCCCGAGAGGGAACACGCCTGAGCACACGGGGTGCGGGTCGGTGCGCAGGAAGCGACAGGACGATAGCGGGCGGGAGGCCTCTATCAGAAGGGGACTCCTAGCTTCAATCACCCCGACACCCACTAAAAGACAACAGGAGGAGGGAGGAGGGGGGAGGAAGAACGCCGCCTTCCTTCACTCATGCCACCCTTCCCACAGAGAAGCCAGCAGCCAGGCGCTCGCTTCTCAGAAACAAAGCAAAAGGGAGGGTTTTCATGTTATTCCCTATCCACGGTCGATGAAAACCGTGCGTGGCAAGAGAGACAGACGGCAGTTCTCGGAGCGATCCGGCGGGAGAGTTCAAAGCCTAGCGACACGCACAGCGAACGTCCGGCGAAGGCCTCGAGACACAAACGAAACGACACGAAACAAAAACAAAAACAAACAAAGAAACAAAAACGCGTGTCGAAAGGAAAGGAAGGACGAGTCTCCCCAGAAGCCCGACTTTCCCCACAAGCTGTCAGACTGGGAAGTCGGGACCGGAGGGGGAGCATCTCTGGGATAGCACCCGGAGGTGGCTTTGGGTGCTTCTGTTGAAATAGGCTTCTGTCTGTCGGCCCGCCCACCCGTCTGCCTCTCTAGAGCACTTTGGGGCTCAGGGCAAGACCCAACGGAGCCTACAGAGAAGTCCCATAGACCCGCCCCCCCCCCCCCCCCCCCCGTGAGGTCGCCGCTCTCCCTCCCCCAACACGGGCACGCACGCACGCACGCACGCACGCACGCACGCAGGCACGCACACCCCGCCCCCCCCCTCCGCAACCCGCCGGTCTCTTGGCCCTTTCCATAGTTTTGTCTTTTCAGAAATGTCCTCTAGAGTTGGAATCACGAGGTAGGTGTCCGGTTCAGAGCGGCTTCCTTCAGATAGCGATGCGCATCGAAGGTTCCTCGCCCGCCCCCTCACGGCTGGCTCCCCGTGGCTCTCATTTCTTTCCAGCGCCGGTCACTCAGCAGATCAGCATCCCCGTCGTCGCCCGGGCCATCCGCACTCCGCGTGTCCATTCTCCACACAAAGAAGAGCCTTTCGGTCACCTCCGGGTCCTGGAAGTTGTGAATAGAGCCTCTGTGCACCTCCGCGTGCCGGTTTCTGCGAGAATCCGAGTGTTCAAACTCGCTCGCTCGGGTCCACGGATACCAAGGAGCACGACGGACCGGGGATGAAGAAAGGGGATGTCTGTGTCCTCTTGAGAGGCACCGTCCACATTCACAGGGTTTCTCAAGAAGGTAGCCGAGAGCACGTCAGCATAGTGACGAATCAAGGCCAGGGAAGGAGGTCGAGTTCCAAGATTGCCGGAAGGGAAGATGTCACCGAGAGGCCCAAGCCTTCTCAGGGTCCGTGGCCCACCCGGACCAGCCCAAAACATTCACCCGACGGGAGGGAGGGAGGGAGGGAGAACTGAACGGGAGCAAAGGGCACAGTTTTATTTCCCTTAAGTCTCACATGACATGGGGGGCAGAGGGGGCCTCCTAAGGAGACCAGAGAAGACCAGGAGAAGAGGCAAAACAGAAACACTTCGATCCCGGGTCCAACAGACAGACAGGCGATCCCGGAAGAGCCACTGAGTAGGCGGGGAGGCTCCAGGGAAGAAGAGGCCCCTTGGCCCAGGCCACTTTGAGATATCGTCTCCGGCTCACCCGAACGAGCCGGCGAGCCAGCCAGCAGAGGAGGTGTCGTTGTGCAAGGAAAGGGGAAGGAGATCGGGTTCTCCTCCAGGCCATAGAATCGTGCCAGAGGGCAAGGCGCGGAGACAGCAGTTGGCGGGCCAGCCAAAGAGAGTGAGGTACCGAGAGAGAGAGAGAGAGAGAGAGAGAGAGAGAGAGAGAGAGAGAGAGAGAGAGAGAGAGACTGACTGACTCTCTCAAGGGGATGCACTAGGTGAAGAAGAGCAGCCGGATTTCTGTCTCTCGGCTGGGTGATGGGGAGGGGGTCTGGCCCCTCTGCCCGGCTGCTCCTTCGTTTTGGACAGAGGGAAAGAACTCCTCACGTGGAGGAGGTATCATTTCTGCACAAGGCCTGGCAGGACCGGAGGAGAGGATGTGGGCCGGGCCGGGCCGGTCAGAACACCCAAAGGATCTGTAGGAGCTCTGACACCAGCCCTTTCAGAAACAGGGAGACGAGGGAGTTTAGCTCGGGGCCTCCCAGCAAGTCGCCCCTCGGTAGCAAAACCAGAGCTTTCCAGAACAAACCGAGTCCCAGGAGGAGCCAGCAGTCAGCTGGAAGCAGGCCTCAGGCGGGCGGGCCGGCGGGCAGCAGGGCCCGATCCCCTCCCCCGCCACTTTGCGCAGAAGGAATGATATAAAAGCGGCCGCCAGGTGGCGCCCGACAACCGCCGAGAACAAGGTCAGCGAGACGTTTCCGGGTGGCGGGCCTGCCGCCGGCCCGGAGGACCGATCTCCAACCGGCCCACGGCCCACGGCCCACCTCGGATCGTGTCTCCCGGCCCTCGGCCCGTGGCCCTCGGCGGGCGGCGGGCGGCGGGCGGCGGGCGGCGGGCGGCGGGCGGCGGAGCCTCCGCCTCAGAGCTCCCGGCAGGCACAGCGCCGCGCGGCCGCCATAGCGGAAGGGGGGACTTGGAAAATCTTTTTCGGGTGGCGGCCGGAACAGGGGACCGGCGGGGGAGACTCCTGCGTGAAAGAATCCCACGGAGTCGCCGGCAGGCGGTGGGCGCCGGGGCCAAGACGTCCCGGAGGGGCATGAGCCTGTCCCTGGCCTCCTGGGAGGACCTAGAAACATTGTTGCGGCCGGGGACTCCACCTCCAGAGCCAGGCCAGTGTTCACGGGACAACAAGGGAGGAATCACCCCTTGATCTTTCTGTGGCTTCCTTCCTTCCTTCCTTCCTTCCTTCTTCTTTCTTTCTTTCTTTCTTTCTTTCTTTCTTTCTTTCTTTCTTTCTTTCTTTCTTTCTTTCTTTCTTCTTCTTCTCTTCCTCTCTTCCTCTCTCTCTCTCTTTCTTGGAAATTTAATTTATCGGGGAGACATAGGTTAAGAAAACTAGGCAGGCTTTAAAGTAAAATAAAGTAGCTGCGCCCCTTTTCTCTGAAAGCATTCAGAGCCAGGATCCTCGAGGGGGGATGTGATAGGCAGGGAGACAGCGAGGGCGCGGGGCCAGGTACTGGAGGTCACGGGAGCGAGCGGAAAGCGCCAGGGGCCTAGCAACAGACAATTGGAGGGTGGGACCCCGCCCCCAGGGCAGCCTTTCCTCCCCCCAGCAGATTGCCCGTCCCGCGGTTTGGACCCCATGACCTGTTCCTCCCTAGAGAGGACGTCTAGGCCTCAGCCCCGTTTCAGCTCCAGGATCAGAAAAGCAACAAAACCGGCCACAGCCGACCTCAGGCCAGCCGCATTGAACGGTGGCCTCTCCCCGCCCTCAGGCCAACCAACCGGTCCGAGGAGACCATAACCCTGAAAGGACACACCTGGAAAGCTGCTGACTATGATAAGGAGATCTTTCCCTGAGCCTTGTCCTAAGAGAAAACCATTAGGACGGAGGACCCAGCTCTCTCCCTCCTGGAAGCAGCCTCTGGCCACCCCCCACCCCCTTCAAACCGCCCCCCCCCCCCCCCCAGGCACCTTAGCATTAGCTTCCTCACTCCCAAGCCCCAAGGGCCCTTTCTTGGCCTTTATAACTTGTTTCCTAAACCCATGCCTTCCGGGAATGACTTCTTCTACCTCTGCGATCCACGAAATAAATGTTCTCTTATGATAAAAATAAAGTAGAAGGAAATAAAATTAAAGAAACAAGACTCTTTGCGTGGAACTCCGAGAACGCGTGCGCCCGCGCCCGCAAAACCCACGCAGGCTTCTCAAGCGTGCAGCTCGAGGAGACGCCATCCGCCTGCAGACCCGCCTCTGGCGTCATCTAGCATCGAGCGGTCACCGCCCAAAGCACAAAGCCTCTTTCTGTCCCCATCTACCCCCCCCCCCCGCCTTTTTCTTTCTCTTTTTCTTCGGGGTTCTCCTCCCCTCCACACCCCACCCCAAATCTATCCTTTCCAACGCAAGGAGGAGGTCTTTCCGAGGCCTACTCGCAAAGCCCGGAAGCCACACAGGCCACGGACCGGAAACTCGACCCCGGCCGCCTTCCCTCTGAGATCCCTCCGTCTCTTTCACGCTTCCGTGTCTCACGACCCCATTCAGGTGTAAGGGGCGTCCGTCTCTGTGTTACAGGACAGGGAGAGGCTAGGAAAGCGTCCCGGCGGGAAGGATAGGGAAACGGAGGCAGGAAAGCGAAACAGAGCTTCGCGGGCCTCCTCTTGAGAACAAGCGGTTAAAACCTCTCCTCCTCACAGAAGAACGCGGGAGAGAAGGGGGAAGGAAAGGCAGAGGGGGGAACCTTCCTTCCACCTCTCGGGAGGGAGAGGCACTCGGCGTCCGTCCTCCCGGCCATCCTCCCCAGGCTGTTCAAACAGCAGCGAGGAGGAGAAGAGAAGGGCGCCCCTGGTGGAAACGGCGAAGCCGGCGGTCTCGGGTCGGTCGAGGTCGAGGGACCGGCTCCTTCGCATCACAGACCGTCCACCTGGACCGGGATCTCTGGCACGGCCGTCTTGGAAAACTTCGGCGCCCCCGGCCGGCCCGGGCGTGGCTCAGCGGTTGAGCCTCGACCCAGGATCCAGGCGATCGGGGTTCGATTCCCGTTCAGGGCGCATGCCTGGGTGGCGGGCTCGATCCCCAGTCGGGGGCGTGCAGGAGGCGGCCGATCCATGACTCTCTCATCATGGATGTTTCTGTCTCTCTATCCCTCTCCTCTCCTCTCTAGGAAATCAATAAAGACATATTTTTAAGGAATAACGATCATAATAAGCAAAACATGTACACCAGTGGGCGGGCGCATAAGGCCGAAACCACCCCGTCTGTGCTTCGTAAGCCAGATGGATCGATTTGCTAGCGCCTCGTTTCATCGATAAATGCGTACGCTTTCATTTTTTCAAAATCCATTGGCTTTTGTGTCTCAGTACATTCATGTCACAACACCACGGTCAAGGTCTCTCGGATGAGATCGTGGATAGGAGAGGTCGAACACCCACCGAGGTTGGGAATCGCCCTCTCCCAGTGGGGGCGGGGGGTGTCCGACAACACCTCTCTGGTGTCTGTGAGAGGTGCCTGTCACATCTGCACTGAGACAACAAGCGTGTGGGTGTGGGGGAGTTTGGTGCAAAGTCAGTAGGCTGTGGGTTTCAGCGCGACTCGCCTTCAGGACGACCACCACAAAGGGCGCGTGTGTTTGAAATGAGGTCAACGTCGATCCGGCCCTGGCCGGGCGGCTGAGTTAACTGGAGCGTCCTCCCCATCTGCCGAGGCGGTGGGTCCGATCCCCAGTGCGGGCACATATGAGAAGCAACGGAGCCGTGGCCGGTGTGCCTCGCTGGTTGAGCGTCATCGTCCCCGTGCACTGGAAGGTCACCGGTTCCTTTCCAGGTCAGGGCCCAGGCCCAGGTTGCGGGTTTAGTCCCCAGTCCGGATGCGCATGGGAAGCAACGGATCAATGTCTCTCTCTCTCTCTCTCTCTCTCTCTCTCTCTCTCTCTCTCTCTCTCTCTCTCTCTCTCTGGCTCTCTTTCTCCCCCCCTCTCTCCCTCCCTCCCTCTCCCTTCCTCCCCACCCCTCAAATCGATGAGAACATATTTCTTTTTCAAAAAGCAACCGATGAATGCATCAACAAGTGGAACAACAACTTGATCTCTCTCTCAATCTTTCTTTCTCTCTCAAACCCTCCCCCCGCCCTCACCCCCTCCCACCCTCCCTCCCTTCCACTCTCTCTTTAAAAACAAAACTACGAAAACCAATGGGGAAAAATACCCTCTGGTGAGGATTAATAAAATAAAATTTTAAAAAATAATAAAATTAAACAATAACATAAACTATTCAATTAAACTAAATTTCAATCTAAATAGACCAAAGACACAGAGCGGGCATCTCACCGGACAGGGGGAGAGCTCCGTGCCATGAATGGCAAATAGGCGCTGGAGAAGACGTGAGCCAGTGGTTCCCGATGAATGCCGATGAACACTACAGGGAGGCACCGTCGGGACACAGCCCTCAGAATTCCTTGAGCAAAATACGGGGAACGGTATCCAGAAAACGCCGGTGAGGTCACATCGCGGGGAAACCGAGTCACTCGCCGGTGGCGGTGGCGGCGGTGGTGGTGGTGATGTAAAATGGTAGGGCCGGAGCATCTGAGATCTTGCTCCCCAGCCTATGTCATCAGTGCAGCTCAAAGAAACTCAGAAAAATGATCGAAAATAACAATCATAAAGTCATAACAACAATAACGATGATAATAATGGTAATAAAATGGTAGGGCCGCTGTGGAAAACAGTTGTGGTGGTTTCGAAACACACAGACCGAGGAGAAGAACAGAAACTCATTTCCCCGGGTGGGCGGGCAGTGTGTGTCTATGCCAGGGAGATGAAAACAGCAGCGGGTGGGTTGTGCCTTAAAGGGTTGGCCGGCCGTGCCTGGGAAGTTCAGAACTCACCCATTCGAAAGAAAGAGAGGTGGGACCGGCCCGGCCCCACTCCCGGGAGGAAACCTCTAAGCCCTTGGGATGTCCCCACTCGATAAGAGTGTCTCAGTTTAGCTGGAGCCTCGGGTGGGTAGTCTGGGCCAAAGACGTGCCTTAGGGCGGGGCAGGGGGAGGGGAGGGGCAGGGGGGCCTCCGGGCCAGGCGGTGGCGGTGCCGGTTTGACCTCTGGGACATCAGCCCTGCGGCGTCCTTTGAGTCCTTCCGTGACAGGACAGCTGAAAAGATGTTACCGCCGCCAGGAAAGATGTTATGGGAGAGCCCCCTGAGTCAGAGGGCGAGGGCTGTCGCCTCTTCCTCGGTTCCCGTCACGCTCTGGAGAAAGAATTCAAACGAGTGGCACCGGACAGCGTCGTCGTCGTCGTCGTCGTCGTCGCCTTTAACGAGGGAACTTATCAAGGAAGCACGGCGAGCCGATCCAAAACCGAAATAAAATACACTGGGCGTAAAACACCATCGGGCACCTCAGATGGTCTGGGTGTGCCACCTGGGGTCCGAGGGGGTCTTATACCCTTCTGTCTACAGGGTTCGGGGTTCCTCTGCCTTCTGTCTTGGACACAGAGGTCCCAAGCTTGCTACTTCTTTGTTCAGTGAGTGAGTGAGGTCGAGCTCTCCCTTTCTTCTGTCCCCCTCCCGCCCTCCTGCCTCAGCAGTTCCGGGGTGATTTCGGCTACCTACGTGTTCTTTGGTCAGGGAGGAGGGGTATTCACCATTGGCTCTCAAGTGTCCTCGTTCGGGGGAAGATAAGGTCTTGCTGCAAGCGGCCCAAACTGTTTGGCCTTGTGTCATTTTCTTGTCTCGGTTTCTCTATTCCACTTGCCCAGGCATCTTCCTAGCTTCTTGCTGTCATCCTGTTACACTTCTAGGGAGTGAAGCATCCGACTCCGGAGCACCCCACCCACCGCAGGGCCCGACGACGATGACGACGACGACACCTATGATCAGCCACGGAATCCTGGGCCGGCGAACGTTCTCTCTCGTGGGAGCGGAGGGGCCGAGGGTGGGATGTGCTCGCGTGCATGCACAGGGGGGGCGGGGGGGGGGCCTGGCTGTCCTACGTACTTACAACTGATTATTTTCTCTCATGAGTCCCTCTCGTGTGGACTCGGTCATCAGGCCAGCTGAAAGAACCTAGCAGGGGAGAAAAAAATGTCTTCCTCCCGCCGCTGCGGTTATTAAGGAAGGAACAGAGAACGACAGCAAGACACTGGGTAGCGATCCTAGGCTCCGACTCCTCCGCAGGGCCCAGGGTCGGGCCGTGCCACAGCTACAGCTGTGGAGTCATTTCAAAATTTAACGCCCAGGCCACGGAGGAGCATCGGGGACGGTGGAAACGAAGGCGAGGAAACTTCTGGTTGTCGAAAGCCAGAGGTGAGAGCAGCCAGAAGAGCAAAGAGGTGTAAGCCACCCACCCGGAACCGCTCAGAAGGAAACCACCGGAGCAACACGTCACCCCAAACCGAAGCCACGTTGGCACATGGGTCATTTGGAACTCAAGTGACTTAAGACATAGCAGGTTCGAGAAAGGTGCTCCTCCTCCTCCTCCTCCTCCTCCTCCTCCTCCTCCTCCTCCTCCTCCTCCTTCTCCTCCTCCTCCTCCTCACCCCCAACACCCCTCTCCCGTGGTGGTGGTGGTGGGGAGATTAAACCCTCGAGGGAGAAAGAAGAAGACATCTGTCATCACCAGAGACAGGGAGGGGGGAAGGGGGGAGCAGGAGCGTGGCGGGCACTCTGTGAACAGCATCCAGGTGAGCGGCTGCAGAACTGAGGTCTGGTGAGCCACCCGTCCGTCGGTCCCGACAAACCAAATCAAACTGGCCCCTAATCTTCCTAGTGGCTTCTTCGCCGTGGCCTACCCGCCCCTATTCCGGAACAACACGTCTGTCTCCCAAACGTGCCGATTCTCTGTCTAAAAGGTCTTCACTCTCCGGAGAAGGCCTCCGTGTACAGGTGCACATTAAAGAAGATCGGGCCCGGCCGGGCATGGCTCAGCGGTTGAGCGCCAGCCAAGGATCCAGGAGATCACGGTGCCATTCCCGGTCAGGGCCCATGCCTGAGTTGCGGGCTCCATCCCCAGTCGGGGGTGTGCAGGAGGCAGCCGACCCATGCCTCTCTCATCCTTGACACTTCTCTCTCTCTCTCCCTCTCCTCTCTCTCTCTCTCTCTCTCTCTCTCTCTCTCTCTCTCTCTCTCTCTCTCTCTCTCTCTCTCTCTCTCTCTCTCTCTCCCCCGCCCTCCTCCCTTCTTGTCTCTTAAATCAAGAGAGATATAGTAAAAAAAAAAAAAAAAAAAAAAAAAAGGAAAGCATGTAAAACATCTAAAAAGATAAGGTAGCACACAGGATCCCCGGACAGTATTCCAGCTTCTAACATGCCATCCTCCTAGCATCGCAGCTACAGGGATCAGAGCAGCTTCTGAAAGTCTCAGGTGGAGAAACATGAGCCAAGTGATCGTCTCCGCTAGCAAAACTGATCATGACTTTTAACTTTCTGGTCCATTGTCCTCCAATGTATGAATCTGCTATTGCTGATCTTTTTTTTTGGGGGGGGGGGGGGGGCACCTGGTTAACCTGCTTATTCTTCCAGGATGTGGATGAAGGGGCACACGGCACAGGCCACAGGTGTGGACGCTTCGAGAGCGGAGAACATGGACTTGAAGAGGACCTCAGCTCTCAAAGGGAGATGAGCCCCTGGGAGGGCCTCAATCCTAACGTCCCCCTCGGCGGGATGGTTTGGAAACTCATCCAACCCTCGATGCATGCAGGTGACGGGACACCCATCTCCTAGAAACGCTTCCCCTTCACGGCCCACAGGTCGATGATTCCCCAATTGCCGGAGCCCGCCGGCAGAGTCGAACGGTCCTGAGGAAGGGGTGAGGATGAAGAGAAGACAGACACACAAAAGATGGGATCGGGAGGGCTGCAGCTCATGCCTGTTGCCAGCTGCCGGCCCCGAGTTTATTTTCCCAGCTCAATTTATACAGACACTGTTAATTTTGCTGAATAGCACCCCGCTCCGCATTCCTACCCCTTGAGTAGTTCCTTCAAGGCCGTTGAATGCTATCTCAGAGTAAACACCCTGCCTCTTGCAGGAGCTCTGACGTTGGTGCCTGTCTTTGTTTCGGCTTCTAATGGGAACTTGCGGGGAGGATTGAGTCCTTGGCTTGGTATGTGGCTTGACTGTCCTTTAACCCTTCAGGCCGGGACCAACATCCTGATAAGCTTTTCTGGAACTTAAGGCCGCAAGCTAAATTAGTATTGCTTTGGTGCCTCAAGGACTGGGTCAGGGAGCAGGGGAGCACATCCGCAGCTCACCCAGGCAGCTCCTCTGTGCCTGGGGCCACAGCGGCTCACCCACATCTCCCCGGGAGCAGGGGAGCACATCCGCAGCTCACCCAGGCAGCTCCTCTGTGCCTGGGGCCACAGCGGCTCCCCACACCCAATGCTGTTCGACTGGCTCTGGGCTCTGGGAACACGCACCCCTTGTTCCCCAGAGGAGTCCCCATCAGAGCAGAAAGGAGGGGCGTGCAGCCCTCCCAAGGCCAGAGCCCAAGGCAAGCAACATCCACTGAGGGGACAGGTGTGTCTCCTGTGTTCATCGTCACCTATGAAATATGGGGGTGAAACGGCCCCTCTCCGGAGCAGGATCTCAACCCTTTGGGATTCTGCCTCCAGGCGGCGGTGGGCGATGGGGGGGGGCGGGGGGGGGCTCAAGGCAAGGCAAGTCACTGAAACTCTCTGTACATAGGCATGTTTCCCATGTGGAGACAGCTCAATAGTAAAGAGAGAGGTTTCCAGAGCGAACTGAGTGACGGGAGCAAGCAGCGCCCAGCCTGCGCCGGGGCAGGCAAGCGGGCAGACAGGTGGGCGGGCGGGCGGGGACTCTAGTCCCATGGTCCGAGTCCCCTCCGCCCCACCGCCGTCTCCCCAGGCCTCTTCTCAAGCAGAGAGGCAGAGGGGAGGGCGGTCCCAGAGCACATCTCTTGTCCTCCACAAACACTACTCCCCCTCGGCCGCTTGGCCTGAGATAGCCAGCCACCCGGCTCTCCCCCTGCCCGATTGATTTTCCTGCGGCCCAGAGGCCCTGTTCAGGGCTGAGGATGAAACCCCTACCCTCCGGTTCCCCAACCCGATGGGCCCGGGGGGGGGGGGGGGGGGGCAGGCAGGTGGGGGGGGAGGGGCGGGGAGGACCGGGCGATTCATTGTGACCGGCCTCACTCAGTAAATAGCTCCTTTCAAATGCAGAAAGCTGTCGGGTAAAGTCAGAGCCTCCGACCTCGCCTCGGGCTTCTTCGACTGCCCCACCCTTACTGAGGCCGCAGCCCCGCGAACCACGGGAAGGGAGGGTGTTGGAGGAGCTGGCCGGCCCCGGTCTGTCCGTTGGCCAAGCCTGGAAAGCTCCCTCCCTCCACCGTTAGAGAATCATGGGGTGGGGGTGGGGATCAAGGGGCGCGAGGCCGGGTCCGAGCGGGACGGGGCGGGGCGGGAGGCGGGGAGCCGCTGAGGGGCCCGAGTCCAGGGCCCAAGTCTTAGGTCAACCGGCCGGGCGGGGCTCAGCGGTGGAGCAGCGAGCGATCTCGAACCCAGGAGATCGGGGTTCGATTCCCGGTCAGGGCACATGCCCGGGTTGCGGGCTACGCAGCGGGCCCATGACTCTCTCCTCATCGATGTCTCTATCTCTCTCCCTCCCTCGCCTTTCCTCTCTCTGAAATCAATCAAGATATATTCCAAAAAAAAAAAAAAGATTCCATTTTAAAAAGAAGGAGCCAAGGGTTGGAGGACGGTGGGTGGAGGGGTGGGTGGACGAGGAGAGAGGAACCAAAGCATTGATATGCCTGTCGGCACAACCCACCCAAGGACACGGACCGTGGCGGGGAGTGGGACGGGGCCGAGTGGGTCATCGGGGAGGCAAAGGGACATCGGTGACCTATGAAGCAAAAATTAAATAAATAAAAAGAAGGAAACACGGCGCTCTTACGAACCCTTTCCCAACACACTCCAGAGAAAAATGCCGAAACAAGGAAAAAAAGGAAGGCTTCTCGGTCACCCCGGAGCCTCCCGGGGTGAAGGGTCAGGGTTCGTTCCCTTTCGCCCACGAGACGGATAGGCTAGGCGGTGGGAACGTAGTCCACGCGAGAGACAAGGTCTAAAGCGACCAGGCCTCCTTCCGTCTCTGTTGCACGGACCTAAAACACCATGCTTATGGCTCGGCTCGCTTTTCAGTGGTTCTCTTTCTTTTAAACTGTTCCGCGTGACAGCCATCTTAGCCCTTCTCTTTGTCCGCAGCTCCAAAAGATTCCACCTCCCCTTCCAATCACCCGCAGGAAACAAGCGGCATCTTCCAGGTCTCAGGTTTTCCCGGACGTCGATGTGGACAGGGCTTGGAAAAGAAATGAGGATTTTTAAGAAGGGCTCTTCAGTGTAAGGAACCATAATCGAACGTATTTTGCTCAAGTCAACAGATTTATTTATTTATTTATTTATTTACCCAGGATTTGTCCTCCACCAGAAAAGAAAGTTCGAAAATAAAAACCCTCTCCTGGGTAACTCTTTGGTTAGGTGAAATCAGTGTTAGCAACTTGTCAGTTTAGGACTCCAAACAGTTCCACCCAATGCCGGTGAAGAGTAGATGCTTTTCATCTTTATAAAATGTTTGCCTGTTTCTGTGTACTATTTTATTTATTTATTATTTTGGTTAAATGCGCACGTGCTCAAACGGATGGTCCAAACTTCCAACGTTCAAATCATAAAGGAGTATGTCTGTTCCTCCCTTTCCACCCCTCCTGCCTTTCTTCCTCCCTCCCCACCGCACCCCACCACCCCCCCAAGTCTTAAGATGCCTCAACCTCTCTGTCTGTCTGTCTGTCTGTCTGTCTGTCTGTCTGTCTCTCCCCCTCCCTCCCTTCCTCCTCCTCCCTGTCTCTTAAATCAAGAGAGATATAGTAAAAAAAAAAAAAAAAAAAGCATGTAAAACATCTAAAACTATAAGGTAGCAAACAGGATCCCCGGACAGCATTCCGGCTTCTAATGTGCCATCCTCCTACCATCGCAGCTACAGGGATCACAGCAGCTTCTGGTATCAGGTGGAGAAAGATGAGCCGAGTGATCGTCTCAGGTAGCAAAACGGATCATGGCTCTTAACTTCCTGGTCCTCCAGTGTATGAATCGGCTATTGCTGATCTTCGGGGGGGGGGGGGGGGGGGGGCGGCACCCGGTCAATGTAAAAACATGGCAAAAGGTGGGGGGGGAATGACGAGATTGGTCTCATGCATATGGGCCAGAAAAAGTGCCCACGGATACATTCTCTTTCTGGAGCCTAGTCCGTGATTCCCTTGATCCTAGTCATGAGTCTGAACGTAAAACAGGGAGTACAGAACAAAAAGAGGAGGCTCCTATAGCAGAGGAAAAATGGGATGGAGGAGAGAATGTACGGGGGGGGGGGGGCGGGGGGGGTAAGGATCTCGAAGGGGATGCCGAGGAGCTCCCGCCAGAAGAGCAGGCCGAACTAGATGACGCAGCTGCTCGTTAACAATCATGACGATCGTCTCTATCCAGCTATGACCGATACAAGTGAGGAAGTAACTCCAGAGATTGTCGGGCAGTTTGACGAGATTGGTGCGATCGTGACACGCTTCTGAACAAAAGCCAACTTTCCCTTCCGCTTCGCCTGCCTCTCCACGGAAAGGAGACGATCGGGATAATTCCAAATTGAATAACGATGACAGGGAAAATAATGTCAATGATCCACGTATGGAAAAACAGATCAAGGATACCCTATCTCCGCTGCCAAGAACGCTCTTGAAAGCGCAAGAGAGCGGAGAGGAGGTGTGGAATTCTGGGCTGGCCATCTTTCCGGTCTCTGAGCAGCCAAACCCTAATCATCCTAATCAGGTGCAAAGATATGACACCCCTTTGTCATTCCAAATGTGAAAGGAGCTAAAACAGGCTACAGCTCGATAGGGGCCCGCTGCTCCGTAGACTTTGACCATCCTAGAAAACATCGCTACTGACGCTTTAACTAACTCCTAACGATTGGAGATCTCTAGCTAAAGCATGTTTCACAGGAGGAGACAATTTATTACGGAAATCGGAATTTTAGGATCGTTGTCATGAGGCTGCAAACAGAAACAGGGCAACACACCATATTCCCATCACTGATGAGATGTTACTAGGAGAAGGGCCTCACTGGACCAATGACGCTTCTCCTCCAAGGAAGGCACTGGCCTCTAAGGCCTGGCGTCCATGGCCTACACCTGGCAGGAAATCAGAAGAACTAGCCCCAATAAGGCAGGGACCTGATGAGCCTCACCAAGACTTTGTTTCCAGATTGCTTCAGGCAGTTAGCCGCTCAGTGCCTGACGGAGAGGCGGGAATGTTGCCGGTAACACGGCCGGCTCAGGAGAATGCAGATTCAGCACGTCAGTCTGCTGTTAGACCTTGGAAAAAGAAGGGTTCGCTATCGGACTATGGACGTTCTCTGTGCCGATATCGGACCATCGTAGATACCGGGGTTGACATTAGCCGCAGCGCTGCAAGGAACGACTATTCGAGGAGTCACGGAACAGCCACAGAGAAGTCAGGGAAAAGGAAGCGGTAACTGCTACAGCCGTGGCAAGTCAGGGCCTTTCGGTAAGGATGGTAGAAATAGGAATAACAGCAACGAACGAGTGAGACAACCAGGATCGTGCCCAAGATGTAAAAGAGGAAAGCATCGGGCTCACATGTGCAGGTCAAAGATGGACATCGACCGCAAACCCTGACGGCGGTCGGGAAACTACGAGAGGGGGCAGCCTCGACCCCCTCGAACGATCGGGGCCGTGTCAGTCTACCCACCCCAGGGATGACCGGAGACCAAACAGGGAACGAGCCGCGCTAGGAAGCGCAGGACTGGACCTCCGTCCCGCCGCCCGCTACGTATTAACACCCGAGGTGGGACCCCGAGCCGTACCCACGGGGGTATATGGGCCTCTGCTAAGAGACACTGTAGGCCTCTTAGTAGGACGTAGCGGGTGAACAAGGAAGGGACTTCAAGTTTTTCCGGGCGTCCTAGACTCCGACTATACCGGGGAGCGAAAGGTCATGCGTATAGCTCCTCTCGATAGCGTGACATTCGCCCCTGAAGTGAGAATCGCGCAATGGATATTATTGCCCTTTCGGAAGACAGGAGGAGTTGTATCTCAACAGGAGAGGGGAAATCATGGCCCTGGCCCTTCCGATAGAGCCCACTGGATTCAAACAGTGGGGTCCGAGAGACCTGAAAGAGAACTGCCGAGCGATGGTGAGAAACGGAATGGATTGCTAGACACAGGAGCTGATGTTTCAGTCATTAGTCAGCGATACTGGCCATCCCAGTGGCCTGTGCAACCTGCCATGACTTCTTCGCCAGGAATTGGACAGACTCCATCCATCCATCCATCCATCCATCCATCCATCCATCCATCCATCCATCCATCCGCGCTGCAAAGTACACAGGTTCTGACACGGCGAGATGCGGGGGGGAAAGCCCGGTGCATTTCAACCTTATGTATTGCCTTTTCTGCCACGTCATCTGTGGGGCCGAGATGTTCTCAAAAATATGGGAGTGTTCTTGTCTAGCCCCAATCCTAAGGCAGCTAGCTCATCGTATGTTAGACCCGGGTTACATGCCGGGCGGGGCAGGGACCGGGCCAAGACGGCCAGGGGGTAGAACGGCCCATTCCCTGCCAAGGCCAACTGACAAAACAAGGTCTTAGCTGTGACTCCAGTGTGTCCTGAAGGTCACTGCTCTTCCTGCCTCACCCGGCCACCTGACAATCCCGTATTGGGTGGGGCCGTGGCCTCTCTCAGAGGAAAAAATTCAAGCAGCCCGGCAATTGGCGCAGGAACAGTCAGCTCAGGGGCACACGGAGGAATCTAAATAGTCCTTGGAATACACCTATATTTGTTATTAAGGGAAAAAAATCTGGAAAGTGGAGGCTATGACAGGATTTAAGTGCCGTAAATAAGACTACGGAAACGATGGGGCCTTTCCCACCAGGTCTGCCCTCTCCGGTGGCCGTCCCCGCGGGATGCCGTTGACTAGTATTCGACGTGAAAGACTGCTGTTTCACCATCCCGTTCTACCCTGCAGATTGTAAAAGATTTGCCTTCGGCGTTCCTTCCGCCCATTTTAAGGAACCGATGCGGAGAGATCGCTGGAGAGTTTTGCCCCGGGGCGTGGCGAACAGTCCCACACGGCGTCCAAAATTTGCGGCTACGGCCACGAAAGAGAATCGAAAGATACATCCGGAAGCCCACGTCATCCATTCTACGGATGATGTTTTCGCGGCTCATCGTGATCTAGAAAACTTAGAAGTGATTTACTCAGAGTTAAGCACTTCAACTAAATGGATCTGGCCTCGTCCTAGCCCCCGAAAAGGTTCAACAGGCCACGCCTTATCATCGCTCAGGGCAACCGATCGAAGGGCGGAAGGAAAGTAAGGCCACAAAGATTTCAGTTCGGAACAGACAGTCTATCCACCCTGGTTGATTTCCAAAAAACTTTTGAGGGACGTGAATTGGCTAAGGCCTTCTTTAGGCTTAACCACGGGTGAATTAAAAGCACTCTTTGACACACTCCGTGGCGACCCTGACCTCGAGAATTAACCGTGGAGGGACAACGGGCTCTAGAGACGGCAGAGAAGGCTATCGTCGGAATGGATGACACAAGAGCCTGGCAACTCATCATCTTACCTACCCATTCTCCGCCCGCTGGGCTGTCTTGGCAAGAAGCTCCACTAGAAGGGGTTCATTTACCTTCCTCCGGAAAAATGGTGATCACACCTTATGCCCCATCGGTGGCCCCATGAACATCGCAGGGTAGAAAAAGAGCTCTAGAGTTTTTTGGGAAACAGCCTGCCGCTGTTACGGTGCCTCGCGCTTCCGTGCAGCCGCAGCGGTGGTGGCAAAATGAAACTTTACGGCAGATCGCTTTTGCAGAGGACAGTGGGCAGATCGACTGCCGTTATCCATCAGAGAAATGACGACAGCGATTCATTCAAAACCCTGTGATATTCCCACAGATGATCTCTCGAGAACCCCTGACTGATGCTCTTTGAGTGTTGACTGATGGGCCGACGTCTGGAATCGCCAGCTATGTCGTCAATAATCGGGGCCGTCCATCGAAGACTCGAGAAACCTCTGCACAGACCGTAGCGTTAGTAGCTGTCATTGCAGGATGTCAACGCTTGCAAGACGTCCCATGTAGTTTGTACACAGATTCTGAATACACTGTATCTATCCTTCGAGGTTTGGAGACGGCTACCCCGACTGACAGGGATCCCTCTACAGTCACAGCCGCTCTCTTGTCTTGACGGCAACGGATTGAGCCACGAACCTCACCCTGTTCTGTGGGACATATCGGAGCTCACTCAGTGCTCCTCGGACCTTTCGCAGAAGGAAATGCGCAAGCAGACATGTTGACTCGTGGCGCTTCCTTAGTCATTTCCTCTGTTGAACAAGCACGAGCCTCACACGCTCCGCATCATCCAAATGCTTCGGGTTTAAGAAAACGATTGAACACGACCCGTGAAGCCGCCCGGCGAATAGGAAAGGAGCGTCAAAACTGTCCCGAGCCCATGCCCCTCGCACCTCAGTACGGTGTGAATCCACGGGGATTGCTCCCAGGACATATCTGGCAGACGGATGTTACTCCTATAGCCGAATTCGGTCGCCAGTCATTTGTGCACGTCACAGTGGCCACTTATTCTGGATCTTTAGTGGCAAGCGCGCATCCTGGGGAAAACACGAGACGGGTTATCTGTCATGTATTATCATGTTTTGCCATCTCGGGCATTCCAAAAATTCTAAAAACCGACAATGGGCCTGCGTTACGCTAGCAAAACTTTTACAGAGTTTCGTGCAACTTTCCAAATGACTCCTATCACAGGCATTCCTTATCATCCTCGGGGCCGGGGGATCATCGAGCGAGCCCACGGGACCTTAAAGGCTCACACTGCAAAAATAAAGAAGGGGGAATATACCTGCCATTCTCCTAGTAAAATACTTCATCTCTCTTTATGGACCCTTAATTTTTAAAAATCGGATGCAGAAGGTTTCTCAGCAGCTGAGCGGCATCGGAGACAGCCCCCCCCCCCCCCCCGTGGATGAACTGATCGAAACACCTGGAGGATTTGTGGAGACCTTACCGCCAACGGAGCACGGGCGAGTTCAACCTAATGTACGGAAGTTAGTAGCAAACGCGGACATTGCCGCAGTGAGACGTAAAGGTGAGACTCATCCAAATGGGAGCCGTTCTGTTAAAGGAGGTTTAGCCCGTGTTCCTCCTCCTTACGTATGACTGTTAGGTAAGGTTTGGATGAAGAAATTAGCTGATTCTTGCTCCATCAAGTGTGTACGCTGTAACCTCACCAACTGCGTGTCTAGTGCTCATGCAAACTCGGATTGGTTGGCATCGCACCAACCTGCGTTCGTCACGCTTCCAGTCGAGAGGCAAGGACGCTGGTATGCTGCAGGCAGAGCCCAAGAGATATACCTCGGCGCGGCGGCCGACGCAACGCCGTGAGCGCACTCCGGCAAACGTGCTTCCTTGGCACGCCGGGAAGTGGCAGCGCCCGCCTGAGGCACCTCTAAGAGGCCGCGTCCACCATACCCTGACCTTGTGCTCCATCGGGCGCCCGGCTGGACGTGTCACCATCCCACTGGTCAGATACCCTTTCTAGACTAAGAGAGCATAGAATCACTCTGAATGGGGGTGGGATAGGGTAAAGACCATCTTACGGGGATATGGAGTTAAGGCAACGTATCTATTGACGTTCCATGCTGATATAAATGCCATAGAAGGCTGCTCCTCTCGATACCTCACCCGCAGACTTAGCAAAAGAACCGTTTGACAAGTTTTCTGATATGATCTCTACACATAGTTTACCTTCACGATTCTATTCTGGTATTATGTTGTTGGCCAGAGTGTTCATGTTCCTATGTTTATTCCCGGTCTGTGTCCAAGCGGAAACACAAAGCCTCTCAGAGCTGCAGACAGGAGTCCACTGGCTCCAGTGAAAAAGTAAAGAAGGGGGAGCCGTTGGGAGCCGGTGACGTGTCTGGACGTGGCCCACGTGGCCCGAGGGCCTGGAGCCAGGGGCTCCACCCTCCCCGCAGGTTCCCGTGGGGAGCCGAAGAAATGAAGATCAGTGGCACAGGTCTGGGCTCACGCAGGAGGCAGGACGTTGACCCTGAAAGTGTGTTTGTGCAGCCTGGAAAGAACTACTCTGTATCACCCTCCCCTCCTTACCGGTTGTTTGTTACTCACTCTATAAGAAAGGCGTTGAAGCCATTGGGGGCTGCACCTCATCGGAGGGCAGCCCTCCCGATCCCATAACTGCGATTGTCTCTTTCATTCCCACCACTCGAACTCAGATCTGTTCGTCTTTCAGGCTGGTTCCTGACAATTCCCCAATGCTGTCGACTGGGCTCTGGGCTCAGGCCGGGAACAGAGAGGGGCCGCGTCCTACACGCACCCCTTGTTCCCCAGAGGAGTCCCCATCAGAGCAGAAAGGAGGGGCGTGCAGCCCTCCCAAGGCCAGGGGAACCTTCGTGTGGCCAGGGCCCAAGGCAAGCAACATCCACTGAGGGGACAGGTGTGTCTCCTCTGTTCATCGTCACGTATGAAATGAGGGGCTAAACTGCTCCTCTCCGGAGCAGGATCTGAACCCTTTGGGATTCTGCTTCCAGGCGGCAGTGGGCGACGGGGGCGGGGGGGGGGGGGGGGTTGTTGTTCAAGGCAAGTCAGTCACCGAAACGCTCTGTGCATAGGCATGTTTCTCACGTGGACACACCTCTGTAGTGAGGAGAGAGGTTTCCAGATCGAACTGAGTGACAGGAGCGAGGAGCGCCCAGCCGGCGCCAGGGGAGGCAAGCGGGCAGGCAGGCCGGCGGGGACTCTCTAGTCCCATGGTCCGAGTCCCCTCCGCTCCCCTCCGCCCCACCGCCGTCTCCCCGGGCCTACTTCTCAACCAGAGAGGCAGAGGGGAGGGCGGTCCCAGAGCACATCTCTTGTCCTCCACAAACACCTCGCCGCCTCGGCCGCTTGGCCTGAGATAGCCAGCCACCCGGCTCTCCCCCTGCCCGATTGATTTTCCTGCGGCCCAGAGGCCCCGGTTCAGGACCGAGGATGAAACCCCTACCCTGCGGTTCCCCAGCCGGAGGGGCCCGTGGGTGGGCGGGGAACCGGCAAGGTGGCGGTGGTGTCGTGGGGGCGGGGAGGACCGGGCGATTCACTGTGACCGGCCTCACTCAGTAAATAGCTCCATTCAAATGCAGAAAGCTGTCGGGTAAAGTCAGAGCCTCCGACCTCGCCTCGGGCTTCTTCGACTGCCCCACCCTTACTGAGGCCGCAGCCCCGCGAACCACGGGAAGGGAGGGTGTTGGAGGAGCTGGCCGGCCCCGGTCTGTCCGGGGCGCAAAGAGCCCCCTCCGTTGGCCAAGCCTGGAAAGCTCCCTCCCTCCACCGTTAGAGAATCACGGGGTGGGGGTGGGGATGAAGGGGCGCGAGGCCGCGGGCGGGGCGCGGCTGAGGGGCTCGGGTCCAGGGCCCAAGTCTTAGGTCAACCGGCCGGGCGGGCGGGCGGGGCTCAGCGGTGGAGCAGCGATCTGGAACCCAGGAGGTCGGGGTTCGATTCCCGGTCAGGGCACATGCCCGGGTTGCGGGCTAGGCAGCGGGCCCATGACTCTCTCGTCATCGATGTCTCTATCTCCCTCCCTCCCTCCCTCCCTCCCTCCCTCCCTCCCTCCCTCCCTCGCCTTTCGTCTCTCTGAAATCAATCAAGATATATTCCAAAAAAAAGATTCCATTTTAAAAAGAAGGAGCCAAGGGTTGGAGGACGGTGGGTGGAGGGGTGGGTGGACGAGGAGAGAGGAACCAAAGCGTTGATATGCCTGTCGGCACAACCCAAGGACGCGGACCATGGCGGGGAGTGGGACGGGGCCGAGTGGGTCATCGGGGAGGGAAAGGGACATCGGTGACCTATGAAGCAAAAATTAAATAAATAAAAAGAAGGAAACACGGCGCTCTTACGAACCCTTTCCCACAACACACTCCAGAGAAAAATGCCGAAACAAGGAAAAAAAGGAAGGCTTCTCGGTCACCCCGGAGCCTCCCAGGGTGAAGGGTCAGGGTTCGTTCCCTTTCGCCCACGAGACGGATAGGCTAGGCGGTGGGAACGTAGTCCACGCGAGAGACAAGGTCTAAAGCGACCAGGCCTCCTTCCGCCCCTGTTGCACGGACCTAAACCAGCACGCTCTGGCTCGGCTCGCTCTTCAGTGGTTGTCTTTCTTTGAAACTATTCCGCGTGAGAGCTATCTTAGCCCTTCTCTTTCTCCGCAGCTCCGTCCCTGCCGAAGATTCCACCTCCCCTTCCAATCACCTGCATGAAACAAGCGGCATTTTCCAGCTTTCCGGTTTTCCCAGACGTCAACGTGGACTGGGCTTGGGGATAAAAAAGAGGATTTTTAAGAAGGGCTCTTCAGTGTAAGGAACCAAACTCAAACGTATATTTGGACAAGTAAACAGATATATTCATTCATTCATTCATTCATTCATTCAT